>NC_142486.1:30649292-30800094 GCF_049115385.1 Moschus berezovskii | reverse complement strand
GCACACCCAGGTACACCATGCCCTTTGAATTCACCCACGTGAGGTTTCACAGTCTCGGTCTGACGACAAATGAAGTAACCAATACTGGTTTTGAAAGCTGTATTTTGACAGGACGCTTTCAAGCCAAACCAAAAACAGATGAAGTCCTCTTAGTTCAAGGCAGCTGTCATGAGCAACTCCTTGTTGGTTTTGGGGTCGGGGCATAGGGGAGTGGGGTGGGGGGAGTCTTCCTCCTATAAGAAGGTCCCTTACCACGAACAGCAGTCATATTAAATACACTGTTGGAGGAACACAGTTTTTAAATCTGATTAAACAAACCAAGGGCATGGGTGCACAAGTACATTCTTTGGCCTTACAAAAGGCTAAAATGCAGAGACCATCTTGAGAACTCTGCTGCCTTCTATTTATAAAAATCCAATTTTCACTGGTGCTTCTCTACTGCCTGAGAGAAAGAGGGCAAGAGGGAGAACACCAGCTTTTCTCTGACTTTACCAATAGACCAAATTAAAGAAAGTACTAAAGTACAGCAGGAAAAGGTGGGGTCAGACGCTCCATGAAACTCCTGCACGCAGGAAGTGGTGGGGCAGGAGGCGTATTCCACATGAAGCCGAACCAGTCCCTGCCTCTCTCTCCCTCCCTGGCCTGCGCCTGCAATAGTGGAGTCAAACGGTCCTGAGTGGCTGTCTTCTGGCGCTGGAACTGCATCATTTTTATGACCACTACCACAGTGACCCTCGTGGTTTAACCTCTGAAATTCTCTCAGGGTAACCCTTTTACGAGCACTTCAGTTCCCATCTCTGTGTATCTACCAGCTATGCAGTTAGACCATGTGGTGCAACAGGCATAAATACTTTGGACAAGGTTCACAGGCATATAAGTAAAACTAATTTCTTCTCTGTCACTTCTTCACATGAAAACAGGCTAGATACATTCAGCAACTTTGGCAGAAGTGTTTGGGACCACGTGACGGAACACCCAGGCTAGGGGGCATATTTGAGATGTGCACTGCGGGCTCTGCTGGGTGCCTCAAAGCAGCAGACGTGGGTTCAGATGCAGCCCCTCTGAGGTAGGTTCAACAATACATCCACAGGACAGGCAATGGGGAAGGCACACTGTCCATACTAGACGAGAGGACACGGGCAGCGACGGTTGTGACTAGGAGCCCCATGTGGACAGTCTCGAGGGCAAAGGAGGCACCGAGAGGAGTGACCTGCCAGAGGACTGCATCTCACATGGCACTCCATGCAAATGGCTCCCGGGGAAGTGGCAGTAGACACGTCTGTATTTAACAGCGGTGAGTGATTTGCTTAAGAAATGCCAGGAAAGCCAGCCAGCGACAAGATAAATCAGACAAGAGCAAGCAATCAAGGGGTATTATGGAAAGCTTAGGGTACAATTTTTAACCCTTGAGATCAAAGTTACAGATCTTGATTAGACCGCTCTCCCCAGACATGTCCCCAGACGCTCAGACGATTTTCCTACTGAGAGGTGAACGTTTATATTAAATGGGTGGATCAACAATTTGCCAGGTCTCATTTTTGAAATTTTTAGTTACAATGCCCTGAAAAATGTTTTTCTTCACAAATTACCATCTGAGTCTGGGAGAATCTTTTGGTAACATGTCGAGGGTGAACAACCAGCTTCGTTTACCCAGAACTGAGGAGTTTTTCAGGATGTGAGACTTTCTAGGGCTCTTAACTGGGATAGTCCACATCAAACCAGGATGCTTCCCTGCCTGAAACTGGAGCAATACAAAACTGGAAAAGCACCATATTCTCCATCTGCCTATAAGGTTTGCCTACCAGAACGATATAGGAGGAACTTAACAGACTTGAAAATTAAAACTCATAAATAAATAAGTCTTGGGGATGTAATGTATATCATGGTATACATTATTATATATGTATTATATATATATGTATAATACATATAAGTATATATATTATAGTAAAATATATATTATACTTATGTTATATAATACATGGATTATATACAATACACGTAGTATATGCATGTATTAGTATGGCAGCTAATAATGCTGTGTTGCATATTTGAAAGTTGCTAAGAGAATAGATCTTATAAGTTCTATAGGAAAAAAAATTGTGTAATTATGTATGGTGACAGATGTTAACTAGACTTATGATGATCCTTTCACAATACACACAAATATCTAATCATTGTGTTGTACACCTAAATCTAATATAGCATTACACATCAAGTATACCTCAATTATAAAAAAAAGATTGAGGAATTCCCTTGTGGCACAGTGGATAAAAATCCACCTGCCAATGCAGGGGACATGGGTTCGATCCCTGGTCTGGGAAGACCCCACACGTGGCAGGAAAACTCGGCCCGTGCACCACAGCTACTGAAGTCCAACTTGAGAGCCTGGGAACTGCAACTACTGAAGCCCGAGTGCCTGGAGCCTGTGCTCCTCAGCAAGAGAAGCCGCGAAGCCTGCGCACCTCAACCAGACAGGGAGCCCTCGCTCACTCACAACTAGAGAAAGCCCGTGCAAAGCAATGAAGACACATTGCAGCCAGTAAATAAATAAATTTGTTTTTAAAGATTCAAATTCAAAAAATGAAAAAAGAAAAAGAAAGCCCATATGACTTAAGGCTTTGGGTGTCCAGAGCCTCAGACCCTAGGCACTGATATTCCATGTGGGGGTCTTAGCAGCAGAGGTCTAGTGAAGGAATAACGGTCTGCACCGTGACGAGCTTCATTCCCTCCAGATCAAACCGGTCCTAACGGCAACCCTGTAAGAAGTCCTCCCAGCATGCTGTCAGATGATGCCAGATTAAAACACTGTGTCATTATTTACAGGAGATAGTGGTGTGTCAGAGCATTTGACTGAAAAGACCATGTTTCCAAATAAATTTGGTAGCTAGCTAGGGCTGATCTAAAGCCAGCAAAACAAACAGCAAGGAAAAACAGAAAAGGATCCAGTCATTTGGATGAAACAAAGCCAGGAAAACAAACAGCAAGGAAAGGCAGAAAAGGATCCAGTCGTTTGGACGAAACAAAGCCAGGAAAACAAACAGCAAGGAAAGGCAGAAAAGGATCCAGTCGTTTGGACGAATCATGTAATCAAATGACTTCCCAGGTGCCGCAATGATAAAGAATCTGCCTGCCAATATAGGAGACACAAGAGACTCTGGTTCGATCCCTGGGTCGGGTAGATCCCCTGGAGTAGGAAATGGTGACCCACACTCCAGGATTATTGCCTGGAAAATTCCATGGACAAAGGAGCCGTGTGGGCTATAGTCCATGGGGCCTCCAAGAGCTAGACATGACTGAGCACAGACACACATGTAATCAAATACCCTGTTTCATCACAGGGCTCCCTGATAATTTTCTGTGTAAGCTTTTGGAATATTCTGAATAAGAGCTGGAAGGTCAAAGAAAGAGAAAACAGAGCCCCTTTCTAAACCTCACATTTCCACTTTCTGCAGGAAAAAAGGACAAGCACCACTGCCTGGTCTGGCATGGTGTCGTGAGGGTGAAGTCAACCAGGCCAGGACACCACTCTCTAACTGCTCCACCCAGGTCTGCCTCAGGCCCTGTAATTTATGATCTTGTCTGATCCTCTAAACAACCCAGGAACATAGATACCATCTCCTCTGGTTTCCAGATAAGGAAGCAGACGTTCAGGGACATCGAGGACCTTGCCCACGGCCAAATAGCTCTTAAACGACACTTAGTTTTAAATCTAGGTCTGCCTCTCTCCAAAAAGCTTATATGCTTTGAGCACCTGCCAAGTGTCAGACACTGGTACTCTCTAGGATACAAATGGATGAATGGCAGAGAACCTGTCCTCAAGCGGTTCACAAGCTGGGAGCAAATACAGGAAGGGCCACTGTTAATAGTCATTAACGACGACTGAGGACTCCCCTGGTGGGACAGTGGATGGGCATCTGCCTGCCAATGCAGGGGACACAGGTCTGATCCCTGGTTTGGGGGGATTCCACATGCCACGGAGCAACTAAACCCAAGCACCACAACTACTGAGCCCATGTGATACAACCACTGAAGCCTCCGCGCCTCCATTCCAACCAAGAGAAGACACTGCAGTGAGAAGCCCGCGCACCGCAACAAAGATCCAGTGTGGCTGTAAAAAATAAATAAAGTTTTTAGAAAGAAGAAAAAAAAAAAAAGACTGTGTGCTTACCAGATGCCAGATACTGTGTGAAATGTTCCCCAGTCAGTATTTCAGGTAATCCTCTTACAGGTCCACGGGGACAGCTGCCATTTTCCATGTTGTACAGAGCCTGAGACTTAGAGAGTTAAGTAACTCAAAGTCACAGGGTGAATCAGTCATGTCTTCTGATTCCAAAACCCAGAATCTTAACTGGACAGCGCATCAGACAAATGCAGAGGATGTAACAGGCTCAAAACCACATTAGGGAAGCAGACCACTGAGTTTAAGGTAGAAAGAATCACTTAAAATACTTGGTTCTTCTGAAGTTTTCAAGAAGAAGAGAGGAAGGGGAGCTGAATCTCAAAGGAAGGCAAGACGATGATGAGGACAACGATGGCAGTGACGCCAGGGGGTGGAGGGGGAGGAGGGGGACGGTCCAGGCAGCATTTCTTCAATGCCCATCTGCTGCTAGCCCTGAGCGGTCATCATCTCACCTTGCTTCCACAACCAGCCTCTAAAGCTGGCTGCCAGGACTTCCCTGGTGGTCCAGTGGCTAAGACTCCATGCTCCCAGTGCAGGCGGGCCGGGTTCGATCCCTGCTCAGGGAATTAGATCCCACATGCCGCAACAAAGAGCTCACATGCAGCAACTAAAGATCCCAAGTGCTGCAACTAGGACCCGGCACAGCCAAATAAATAAACGGTTTTTAAAAAGTAATAATAAAGTGGGCACCATTGTTGGCCTCATTTAACAGAGGAAGAGGACCAAGGTCACATGGCCCTTGCTCTGGACCAGCACCTCTGTGGACATAGGGCAAAATGAACATGGGAAACACACTCCATCTCTGGACAGGAGAACTGAAAAGGCAGGCTGCAGGGAGGGGAGCATACTGAGGTTGATTTGTAATAAGAACACTATAAGGGTGGTGGGACCGGCCTGTGACACAGAGTGGGTGGCCCTCTGGTGGGCAATGGAAGGGACAGTCTGATGAGGGGCCATGCTGTCAGCAGAGAATGCAATCGGGAGGCAGGTGCACAAGTTCTGGCAGGAGTGTTGGGGCTAAGAGGACAGAGGGGAATCAGGGCGACAGGGCGACCGGGCAGGACTGGGAAGCGGTTGGGAAAAGAGGAAAGATAGCTCAAGGTAGCTCAAGACTGAATCCAAGGGCTTCCCTGGTTGCTCAGGGGTAAAGAATCCGCCTGCCAATGCAGGGTTGGATCCCTGGTCCGGGAGACTCCTACATGCCTTGGAGCTACCAAGTCATGAACCTGAACCTGTGCTCTGGAGCCTGGGAGCCGCAACTGCTGACCCTACGTGCTGCAGCCACTGAAGCCCACACGCCCAAGAGCCCATGCCCCACAACAAGAGGGGCCACCGCAATGAGAAAACCACACAACGCAACTAGAGAGTAGCCCCGGCTTGCAGCAATGACACAAAAGCCCTCGAAGCAATAAAGACCCAGTACAATGGGAACAACAAAAAAAAAAAGAATGAATCCAAATAGGTCGATCCTTATAACTGAGAGAACAGTGAATGAGAAGGAAGCTCTAAGAAGACAGCGGGTTTGGTTTTCACGTGATGAAACTGAGATGGAGTGGGACGGACAGACCTGGGCAGAAGCATGGAGCGGACTGTGCCCCAGGGTAGTGACTGGGCAGCACGTGGAGAAGGGGCTGTGGCATCCTCTATCAGTTAGGTTCTCGGCGGCACACGATGCACTCTGGCTGGTTTGAACAGAGAAGCAATTTATAAAGGACACTGGGTAGCTGAGGGTCTTACAGAGAGCTGGAGAACCAAGTTTTAAAGCTAAGAAGGCAGAAGCAGCACCTCCAATCATGAGCAAAAATGCTTCCAAGGAGAAGGTCTGGCCTGGGTCAGACCCTCCCAGGCTACCCACTGACACCGCTGCTGGTGATGCTGGATGCTAATAACGCTGTGATCCCATCCACTGCTGCCCACCCCCCACCCCCCCGGAAGTGGATGTAACTGCCAAGCCCTGACTGAGACAGATCCTGCCCTCTGTGTCAATAGCTGAGGATTCAAAATCTGCTTCAGAGGGGTTTAGGGGGTTGAGCCTGAGTCACAAGCCCAGGTCCAAGCTGCATGGGAGGCTGGAAAGAGCATCAGGGCATCTGGCTTCAGTCACAGCAAGGCACCCACAAGAGGGAGAGTGGAGTTCAAAGTAACGGAAGGTCAAGATGAAGGGTGGGACTTCCCTGGCAGTCTAGTGGTTAAGACTCCATGCTTCCACTGCAGGGGGAGAGGGTTCGATCCCTGGTCAGGAAACTAACATTCCACATGCCACGTGGTACTGCCAAAAAGAAAAAAAAAGACGGAGGATAAATGTCCACTTCAAGTGCCTTGTTCTGTCTTTTCTAAATAATTGATGGCTAAATTTGCCCCTCATAGGCAGAAACATTTTTTATGTCTCGGAATGAACAGAGTTTAAGATGGCAGCCATGTTCATCACTGGTGGAGTCTGGAGGCTGCTATAAAGATATGGCCTATTTTCCTGTGGTTGGGGGCCCAGTGGTCCCAGGGCCAGCAGGCCTGGTCACTGAGAATAACAAAACTGTCCTCTGTTCAGAAGTGTTGGCGCCAGGTGTGTGGAAATCCCTGGATTAAAGACTCTGGGGACCATTTTTAATTTACCAGTTAATGGAGTTTTAAAATGTGACATCTTTAAGCACAGCTGCCCTGGCCTGTTAAACAAAGAGGAGCAATTCCCATGCCAGCATCACCCTAGAGCTGATAATGCTAAGGGGGCTCAGGGTTGGTGGGATGGCCTTGGCTGGGACTCAATGGCAGCCTGTTTCCAATCGCGGAAACGCGGCTTCATCCTTACTACAGATGCTGCATCCGGGACATGGAGACAGGCCCTTTTAGATTTTGGAGGTTTGGCTCCAAAAGCACAGCTGGGACTAGCGGTCATCGAGTTTGATAAGGGAACTCCTGTCCTCCCGCTCCAGCACTTCCTTCCCTGGACTCACGTAGCCTAGGCCTATAGGATGGCAGCAGATAAAGGACGCACCCTTGGACAGCTGTGACTCCTCCTCAGGGGTCCAGAGAAAAGAGTCCAGGCTCTGAGTTACTGAGCTGGCTCAGCCCCAGGATCACCTCTCGGCAGGCAGAGCTGGGCAAGCTGTCTGGCCTGACCGTTTGCTCATGTGGAAAAAGGGATAAAAGCACTATTCTTTCAATGTAATACAGCTACCCTAGCAGCTCTGCACTACCATGAGCCCTACTCTTTAGAGTAATGAGCTCTCCCCAACTTCCAGAGGGTCACTTAGTTGACCTAATAAAAGGAAGGAATCAAGGAAGACTGTTTTTTTTGAAGTGACTGCATCAGAAATAATAATGGGGGGGGTGGGGTGGACATCCCTGGTGGTCCAATATTTAGGAAACTGCCTGCCAATGAGGGGGACACAGGTTCAATCCCTGGTCACAGAAGTAAGATCTCACATACTATGGGGCAACTAAGCCCCTGTGCCACAACTCCTGAGCCTGTGTGCCTACAACAAGAGAAGCCACTGCAGTAAGGCCCGAGCATTGCAACCAGAGAGTAGCCCTCTGCTCGCCACAACTAAAGTAAAAGCCTAGCAGTGAAGGCCCAGCACACACACAAAAAGGAATGGGGAATTCTCTCTGGTGGTCCAGTGGTTAGGACTCTTCACTTTCACTGCTGAGGGCATGGGTTCCATCCCTGGGTCCCTGGTCAGTGAACTAAAATCCCACAAACTGTATCACACAAGCCAGCAGTAGAGAGACATAAAAAAAAAAAAAAAACAATGAAGTACTGACACCTGCTTCCATACAGATAAACCATGGAAACATCAAGCTCAGTGAAAGAAGCCAGTTACAAAAGACCACACATTATATGATTTCATTTACACAAAATGGCCAGAACAGACAAATCCGTAAACACACAAAGTAGATTAGTGGTTGCCTAGGGCTGGAGATAAGGATGAGGGGGGAGGGATGTGGAGAGGAATGGTCAATCTGTACAAAAGGAGGCTTCTTTAGGGGTTGACGAAAATGTTCTAAAATTGACGGTGGTGGTGTTTGCACAACTGTGGGTTACATGAAAAGTCATTGAATTAGACACTTTAAGTGGGTAAATGATATGATATGAATTATATCTCAATAAAGCTTTTATAAAAAAAAATAACTGGTGGAAGTAACTGCAGTTATTGGATGGTATTAAATGCCAGACAGTGCTTTGAGCACTTAAAAGTTTTACGAGACGCCTACCATAGTGGTATGGTTATTATCTGCATTTTACAGATAAGGAAGCTCGGCCACTGAGAGAGAAGTCAATTGCCCAAGGTTACCCAGTCAGTAAACAAGGGATCCCACGTGTGAATCTGAGGAATCTGACTTCAGAACCGTGTCCTTAACGGTTGCATGTGCACACAGAAGTGGACTGGTCACCGCAGGACTCGGGGCCCAACGTAAATGCCCCCCAGTAGGGGACAGTTCAAGCACATGCTGGTATCTTGCCCAGTGAAAAGAGTGACATAGGTCTGAAGTCGATGCTATGGAGACAACAGGAATGATAACAGGTGCTGCGCTGCTTTTTTCTTTCATCTGCACAAAGCACTCTACACGCAAGTGTACATATGCTTGACAACTTTCTGCTACTTTCCATGAAAAATTAATAACTGTGGGTTTCCACTAAGAAGCAGGTCAGAGTTGGGGTGGAACACTGATGTTCCCCCCACCCCCCCCAAAGACTTTTGCATGCGTGCGTGCTATGTCACTTCAGTTGTGTCCGTCTCTTTGTGATCCTATGGATGTAGCTCACCAGGCTCCTCTGTCCGTGGGATTCTCCAGGCAAGAATACTGGAGTGGATGGCCATGCCCTCCTCCAGGGGATATTCCTGACCCAGGGATTGAACCCGAGTCTCTTATGACTCCTGCATTGGCAGGCAGGTTCTTTACCACTGAACCGCCAAAAACCTTTTAGTGCTGTTTGGTTTTTTGAACCACGAGAAGGGCAGGGACTATCCAATACTATGCCAGTTTTAAGGCAGCCTTCTCTAACCCACTCAATCAGGACTGCATCTGCTCACGGCACCATGCCTGGAATCACCATGCCTTAAATCACTAAGACTACTGTTTTATTTCATTTGTAGAGCTTTTCACTTCCCTCTTCTCTCCCTGACTATAAGCTTCCTGAGGACAGGCATGGAGTTTGTTTCTTGCTAAGCAGTGCTGGCAAGCAGACCCTCCACACATACTTGCTATTATTGATCAGACAAATAAATAAGTAAATGAATTACCTGACTTCACCTGCCAATGGTCAAGGGCACAAGCAGTGATGGAATAGTAAGACACTTGGCTGGAAAGCCCCAGGATCGGGAACACACTGTCTCAAGCAGCCTTGAGTAGAGCTTAAGAAAATGATTTATTCCTTCAATTAAAAACATTTGCTTTCATCTAGTCCCAGAGAATTTATGGTGCCATAATCCTTTCCATCTCAAATCCTTTCCATTATATTTTCCTAATTAATTGAGGTATGTAAATTCGTTTGATCTAAATCTTTGCCAGCATAAACATTACTCACGTGGTGATTCTCCAGCACATTGCTGGCTGATCAAGTTTAATCAGGTTCTACCGGTTTTTAAATTATACATGATATTAGACAAGATTCATTTAACTCTGCATCTAACAGCTACAACTTATTACATTGGCTGCTCCCAGACATTTATAGCAAATCACTGTTGAATCATTACTATGAATCAACTTATTGTTGCTGTTTAGTCACTAAGTCATGTCCAACTCATTGCGACCCCACAGACTGTAGCCTGCCAGGCTCCTCTGTCCATGGGATTTCCCAGGCAAGAATACTGGAATGGGCTGCCATTTCCTTCTCCAGGGGATCTTGCTGACCCAGGGATCGAAAGCACGTCTCCTGCATTGCAGGTGGGTTCTTTCCCACTGAGCCACAGAGGGAAGCCCATGAACCAACTTAGGATACAACTAAAAAACTGTTTTGACACAATAGGAGACTTCAGTATGATAAAAAATATACTTTGATGTATTTTTGGCAAAAAAAAGATTAAGGAAAGTATATTATCCAAGTGAAACTTCTCAAGCTATTACCTTACAGATCAATACACAATCTCTTCACAAAAATATTTATGGATTAGGACAGCAGTATTTCACCCAAATAATACAGAAAGAAAGGAGCAGTAAATTTTTTGATACAACTCAAATAATATATGGGGAGCAATACGTAGAATTCCAAACCTGCAGACAATTCTGGAGGTTATGAAACACACATCTGCAGTGGTTTCAGCACTGAAACATGCTCCCATTCCCAACCTCTCGTTATCTTTTTCATTTCACATTCCGATCACTTGACCAATTACTTGGGAACGGAATTCCTTCAGGATCACACTTCTTTTTCATATTTCACTTACTTGGAGATAATAGGTCCATTATGGAGGTGAAATGTCCCAATTCCAGAAAATGAGTGTTTAGAGCAAAAACAACAAAGGGAAAGATTAAATGTTCCAGTCGGCTAAGCACAAGCTAGAAGGAGGCTGGTTTTGTCTATGCCGCATCGGTGTGCCAGGGACTCTGTACGCTCTGGGAGCACCCGCTGGCCACTTCAGGAGCCCCCGAGGATGGGAGGAGGGTGGGAGTAGGCTCCGGAGCTGATCTGCTCGTGGCCTGCGCTGCTCAGAGGGCTGGCCTGGTGTCTCGAAGCAGACTACCAGGGGTGTTTGGTCTAAAAGGCCTCTACGATCACGGTCCGCTACAAAGGAAAGAAGTAGGGATCCAACCTGAGAGAGAGGTGTGTTCAGTTGCTCATTCGTATCCGACTCTTTGTCACCCCATGGACTGTAGCCCACGGCTCTGCTGTCCATGGGATTCTCCCAGGCTAGAATACCGGAGAGGGTAGCCATTCCCTCCTCCAGGGGATCTCCCCGACCCAGGTACTGAACCCAAGTTTCTTATGACTCCTGCATTGGCAGGGGGATTCTTTACCACTGAGCCACCCGGGAAGAGAGGTATTTAGTCCTAGAACAGGGGTGGAAATCCCAAGATGACAGCTGTGAAGCTTAGAGAACAACCAGCCAGGAAACAGAGGGCTCTAGGAGAAATTTCTTTAAGAAGCTGAAAGCGATAGAATGCCTAATATTTTGAAAGGTACTGACATGAAATGTAAGCCATTCTAGCTCCGGGAGAAGGCATTGAGGTAAGAGAAAGCGTCCTCAGATGGCAGACAAAAATGAGAGTACTCTGATCATAAGTGATTTCTGCTCCTTGGTTCCTTATTCCTCTGTTGAGTCACAGAGCCCGTGAGGAAAAAAGCTTCCTTTTTTAAAGATCTTCTCCCCATTCCAGTCTCCAAAGCAACTGTGCAAATACACTGGATTTTGCCCAGTCTGACAGACTCACTGGTCAGATAAGCCTATTCACGGACCTCATACACAGGTTACGACTCTTACTTCTAGAAGTCCCCTTGTTAGACATCATATTACCTAGCGCCCCGGAAGGGAATCTCACTAAAGTTTCTTTTAAGTCCAAGATTTCCCAAGGGACTTCCCTGGCAATCCAGTGGTTTGAAAACTGCCCCCACCCCCCCGTAAATGTCAATCCAACATTTGCTCACTTTCACAAGTTCCTGGGACTTGGGCAATCCAACATTTGCTCACACTTTCACAAGTTCCTGGGACTTGAGCAACCAAAAGCGCCTTGCGGAAGGAAAAAAGAAAAACAGCCCCACCCCGGAGGCTCACGTTTTGCTAAGAAAGTCCCTGAGCTGTATACCCGTGTGATATGCTAATTATGTAAATTTTGGGCTTTAAAACCTGTCTGTAACTATTGCTAGGGGTCCTCAGCTCGCCTTTGATGCGGAGGGCCCGTTTGCGCAAACCTTCAATAAAATCCTCTTGCTGATTGCATCTGTCGGTGTGGTGCTTGGGTCCCAGGGTCGCCCACCCAGACGTTGGTTTGGGCAAAGGCTGGCCCAACATTTTGGGGGCTCGTCCGGGATCGGATGACCCACGGGCTCAATCACAAGACCGGCAGGAGGTAAGCCTTGGCTCCTTTACGTTTTTTTTTCTGTCTGTGTCGTAAGTTGTGTGTTTAACTGAATCTGAATTGCGCCTGCAGGACCTGAATCTGTATCTGTTCGGGCCTGTGGGGGAGGCAGACGTGCCCTGAGACCCCCGGTCCCACTCTGGAACCTAACTCTCGAGTGATCTGGGAGAGGAAGGGAGACCAGGTCACCCTCCTCTCCAGGGACGGCCCGCGGCCGCTCCCATCTGATATTGCGTTCTCGTTTTGGTACCAATTTTCCGGTGCGCGCCCGGTATTGTCATTTGTGTTTGTTTGTGTGACCTGTATTGTCTTCTTCGTTCTCCTTTTTCGGTGCACCAACCCCCTGCCCCCATGGGACAAACTATAACTACCCCTCTCAGCCTCACTTTAGGACACTGGAAAGGAGTCATCAGCCGAGCTCACAACCTCTGTCTTAATATGTCTTGGTATGTCTTTGTCTCTGAGTAATATTTTTAAAGTTAATTTGTAAATGAGCCCTATTTAATTGGCTTAAAGGGTAAGTGCTTACAAATCAGATAATTCTAAATTAATAAATTCCAGGTTCAAGTAAAGTGGAAAATATTCAGTAGCGACTGAACTGAACTGAACTGGACTGATTAATGTTTGTTGATCTATCTAATATAGACAAGTCTTAGAGTAATTAACATTAAGTAAAATATTTTCATTGTACCTAGGTTCAGTATAAATTAAATATATCTGTTACAAGTTTGTTGACAAAGAAATTACCTTGAGTGAAAAAAAAAAAAGACACAAAAACTTCTAAGAAATATAAATGAGACATGAGCTTTTAGATAAACTCTATTAAGATCAAAAATATCTGTCTAAAACAGTTTCTCTAGATTTTGGTAACCTGAATTTCTAAGGTTGTGCTAAATTAAATAACAAAAGTTTATTGAATAGCTAGGTCATTTCCAAATAAAATAAGGTTCTGAAACATTCACTACTGAATACTAACTTACAGAAAAACTAAAGATTTTAGACTATTAACAAATAATGTTTGATGCCATCCTGAGATGTTTGCTAAAATTTTTTTTAAGTTATCACTGGTATTTATGTTCACCAATCTATAGAATGCTAATATAAAGGTCAATTCTTGGTTGCTTAAGGGAAGTAAGATGTGTGTGTTCAGTAAAAAAGGTAGGAAGAATGAAGTTACATTTTATGAAAGAAAAAGGTAGTAGGTCTGACTTACAGTTGGCTGTTCCAGGATGGGAGAACAAATGGGTACAGAAAGTGATAAAATGGTTTTGTGGAAAGTGGACCCCAAGGAAAGAGTTTTGTGTATAAACAAAGGTTTTTTTGAGATGTTAAACTGCATTTGACAATAGATTTAAGTTTATTTGTCTCTTAAGTGGTCTGTTCTATATTTGCCTCTGAAATCCTATATTGTTACTATGGCTGAGTGAATAGCTATTGTTTCAGTGACCTATAATCCCATCTGACTGAGTGCTCTAAACCTTTCTGATATTTGTTGACAAAACTTCCTAAATCAATCTGATGAAGCACTTTGGCTTCTAGCTGACTTTGGGATGCTTCAGAGGGCCCCTAAAACATCCCAAAGGGAGATATTACACTAATTGGGTTCAACTTCCACGTTAAATTATATGAAAAGTACTGTCAAGTGAATAATAAGTCTCGGGTATATTGTATGGTAAATGTTAATAATGCAGATATCCTAGAAACAATTTGTATATAAATTCTGATACATTCAGGTAAAATGTTGCCATAATTCTGATTACTATCTTAAAGTGTTGTCACAGCACTAACCAAGTTTCTTGTAAAAATGCTTCCTCTTCCAGAAGATTTATAAAAAGGACTTTTGGATAAATACAAGTTTCTGAACTGGGTAAAAAATTTAAAGATTCTAGTGAGAAACCTGATGACTGTACAAAGGTTAACAAAAGGACCGAATGAACTGGCAAATATGCTTATAACTTTTATGGTTTCTGAAAAATTACTGGTTTGAATCTGTGTTTTCCAGATTTTAAGAAACCTTCTCCTCAAATTAATTATGACTTAACAGTAATTTGGTAAAATGGTATTTAATAGACAAATTGAAGCATTTAACATTTTTCTCTATCTGACCCCTTCAGAGACTGGAAACTCTTAGGTTTCCAGTAACTTTATCAGATAAACTAAGAAGGTTATCTCACTAACAGGTACAGAAATCTCAGTTTGGGAGACCTTAAAAAAGGGAGGAATTCACTCACATCTGTTAGGCAAAATCTGTGATAAGCCTTTGAGATGACTTTCTCTAACCCTGAAAGGTTTTAAAGTTAAGTTTGAGACTCCATAAAAGTTTCAGCAAAAAAAAAAAAGAAAAAAAAAAAGACAGGTCTATGGTTATATAAATAATCAGGTCAAGTTTATTGAGAACAGATCTATTTTGTAAACAAGTCTTAATCTGGTTATATTTGATAAAAATGAGGGTGATTTTAGAGAAAAAAATGATGTTTCAATGAGTGTTAAATCCCAGTTTGTTAATGGAAGTCTGTATCTACTAAGACTCATTTCTTGAATGGATCTTTGCTGTTATGTGATATTAATATAGGATTTGGTTGAGTTCTTGAAGAGCACCCTAGGTTTGTTTCTGAAGCTTGTCTCAGTGATCTATCTTTGGATAAAGATCAGATGCCTCATGACCTGCAACCAGGACTAGAAAAAGACATAATTTAAGGGACTGTCTCCAACCTGGATGGAAGGACTTTTTTTTTCAGAAGAAACTACACTACACCAGGATGAGAAGACGATGACATCAGAGGTAGACAGCTTGCCCAAGATGCTGGACCTGATTCGTATGATCATTTATAATGTTTTCTTGACTTCTTAGACCTCTGCATATAAATCAAATGCTTTTCTACCATAGGCCTGATCCTATGCTAGTTTTAGAAATTAATCCAATTGTCGGGTTTGTAGACATGTAAAAGCTCATTCTGCTTATACAAAAACTCTGTTAGACTTGTGCCATCCTAATGTCCTTAAACCATGGCAAAAGTCTGCTTCTAAATTAAAAAAAAAAAAAAAAAAGCTGGAAATCAGAGTCAGGGCTATGGGAAATCCAAGATGGTTGCTTGGCTTTTCTCAGCCCCCTGACAAACCTCATTTTTTATTTGATGGGTTAAAGCCTTCCTGGCTACAGGGTTAATGGCTCCATAATGAAAAATCATAAAATATTAAGTTTGTAAATTGTTAAATTAAGTTTCTAGTTTTGTTAATGTCTAGTGTTTACTAAGACTCACGGCTGAAACAGTTCCTTGTTACGTGATACTGCTAAAAGATTTAATTAAGTTATTAAAAAAGACACTCTAGGTTAGTTTCTAAGGCTTATCTCAGTAACCAATCTTCAGATAAAGGTCAGATGCTCCATAATATACAACCGGGAGATTAACACCAGGCTATAGTCATTTAACAAATGAAGTCAGGTGACTTGGGGTATACCAGGCTTTATCTAATAAAAGTTCTTGGCTTATAATTCTTATTTTACTAATAACTGCTAGCTATGGCTATATTATTTTCTATGCCACTTGTTTCACTGAGCCTGTGATATAAAGCTGATATGCAGTCCCATATGAGATCAATAATTGTAATAATGTGACTCTGGCAACAAGAGAAAATATTTTCCTGGACCAGGAGGCTAGTAAGACAGTGGTCCAGAGACTTTTGCTACTTGCAAGGCCTGGTCCAATTTTAGCACACTGAGTGGCCCATCGCTTCCCTAGACCTGGGAATGAGCCTTCCCAGCAACGCGGGACACAATGGCCATGAAATGGTGTCACATGGTCAGATATGTGGCTATGAAGGGACCCTGCTGACTGGAAGTTGGTACTTGCCAACTGCCTCTACAAAGATTACGTCATGACCATTGCAAGCTGCTGCAACACCCCCTGAAAGAAGTTCAGGGTGAAAATTAGGAATAAGGCACTCTGTGCTCTGAAAAAAAACTGGCAGAACAGGCCTTCAGATAGTCAGATCTTTTCAAAAAAAGGTTTTATGAGTTCCAATTCTTGCATCTTCTCATACCTAGAAAAACACTGACGTCATTAGTGGTGACATCTGCTTTGGCTATTAAAAAAAAAAAAATTTACTATTAAAAGTCAAAATAGAGTAGCTATGGTTCAGACATCCTGGGAAGTAACTATTTCCCAGATATCCTGAAAAATGATATTATGGGTGTGATTTCAGATTAGACGCTGTAACCTAATGTAAAACTTAATGCTTCTGTAATGCATTTTTGCTTCTGTACTTTGCTTGCTGCTCGTAAAACCAGTTACTCCATTTTAGATAAGGTTGTTTTTAAGTAAAGATTCCTAAAATTGTTTTGAATAAGGCTGTATAAAAATCCCTGGATCAAACTCTACCCACGGAAAAAGATTCCTCCGTTTGAACAACAGAAAAGGGGGGAAATGTTAAAAGCCCTAGCTCGAGCTAGAAATGGGCCCCATTCTTGCTTTTGCATTGCTGCGGGTGTCTTGTTCTACCAGTGTGGGGGGACCAGACTCAGGGCTAACCCAGCAACACCAAGCCTTAAAAGCCACAGAATCAGAAGTTCTCTGAGATTTTAGGGTTAAAATCTGTCCACACCAAGAGGAGGGAATGAACCCCCCCCGCCCCGTAAACGTCAATCCAACATTTGCTCACTTTCACAAGTTCCTGGGACTTGGGCAATCAAACATTTGCTCACACTTTCACAAGTTCCTGGGACTTGAGCAACCAAAAGCACCTTGCGGAAGGAAAAAAGAAAAACAGCCCCACCCTGGAGGCTCACGTTTCGCTAAGAAAGTCCCCGAGCTGTATACCCGTGTGATATGCTAATTATGTAAATTTTGGGCTTTAAAACCTGTCTGTAACTCGGAGAAGGCAATGGCAAGCCACTCCAGGACTCTTGCCTAGAAAATCCCATGGATGGAGGAGCCTGGTAGGCTATAGTCCGTGGGGTCGCTAAGGGTCGGACACGACTGAGCGACTTCACTTTCACACATTGGAGAAGGAAATGGCAACCCACTCCAGTGTTCTTGCCTGGAGAATCCCAGGGACGGGGGAGCCTGGTGGGCTTCCGTCTATGGGGTCGCACAGAGTCGGACACGACTGAAGTGACTTAGCAGCAGTAACTATTGCTAGGGGTCCTCAGCTCGCCTTTGATGCGGAGGGCCCGTTTGCGCAAACGTTCAATAAAATCCTCTTGCTGATTGCATCTGTCGGCGTGGTGCTTGGGTCCCAGGGTCGCCCACCCAGACGTTGGTTTGGGCAAAGGCTGGCCCAACAGTTAAGACTCTGCGCTTCCACTGCAGAGTGTGTGAGTTCAATCTGTGGTTGGGGAACTAACATCCCACATGCCATGCAACACAGCCAAACAGAAAAATAAATTTTAAAAAATTTTTTAAATAAAATCCATCCAAGATGTTCCAGAAAAAGCTGTGATCCTCTTAGACATAGGTATGACTTTGTTTCTTTGATAACAGTTTCTTTTCTGCCTGTGTTCAGCTGTATCAGTTGTTTCTGACTCTACCCCAAGGACTGTAGCCCTCCAGGCTCCTCTGTCCATGCGATTTCCCAGGCAGGAATCCTGGAGTGGGTAGCCATTCCCTCTCCAGGGGATCTACCTGAGATCTTCCAGGGATAGAACCCGCTTCTCCCACATTGGCAGGCGGGTTCTTTACCACTGAGCCACCTGGGGGGAAGCCCCTCTGTCTGGCTAACCCTCCATCTCATCAACCACAACAGCCCTGAGGACCTGCCTCCCTCCCTCCAGTCCTGACTTCCTGTGTGAACTTATATTTTCCCTAGACCTGGTTGGTTGTTCCTTACTTATATTTTCCCATCATCTGTTTCTGTCTGCTTTAAGCCTTCTCAAATGCTTCCTGGAACAAACAAGCAAGTAAGACAAGACTCCCTCAATTTCAGTTTTTGATCCAAACACTGGAGAGAAAGCATATGAAAGCGTTTTGGTTTTTTTCCCCCTTAATCAAAAGATGACTGTTAACTAGCTCCTGTTATTCAGCTCATTTCATTTCAAGGACTAATCAAATGTCCACATTTTCCTAGCTACAACTAACAAGTGTTGTAGCCCTTAATTAAAGGTACAGTTTCTGCCATCAAGTTTATACTCTGGTCAATTATATAACTAGTCAGACAAGAGCGTGTCCATGAGTATACATGGATAAGGGCTCAATCTGGGGTCCACAGGGATCTGTGCACCTACATGGGAAAAAGAAATACATTTCCACTGACCTCTAACCGAAATTCAGCATTTCCTCCTACCATGACGTCAGGCAGAAAACCACAGAGGTATTCATGCTCCTGTGACTCTGAAACCAACAGAAATCACGAGGGCTTTTCACATCCCAGTACAGCTGTTAACAATACCTCGAACGCTGCTTAAGCCAGCGCCACTTTGAAAGTATGGTAGTTACTAACCTCGCCATTAGACTGTGTTCTGTAATAACAGATCAACAAAGAAGCATGTATTTCTTTAGCAAATAAATTTTAAGATATTTCGATGACTGTATTTCAAGATAATTTGTTTCTGTGATATTCCATGCATTCTACTCTATGCACTTAGAACACTATTGTGAGAGGTGATCCAGAGCCTTCACCAAGCTGCCAAAGGGGTCTGGGCACAGCACAGGCTGAGATGTCCTGACTCTGGCAGCAGGCACAGTGCCTCTGCCATGAGGCACCATGGCAGACCCTGGCGGGGGTGGGAGGACGATCATGTTGCTTCAGACAACAAATGGCATCAGAAACAACTTTGCAAGTGATGCTCTCAGTTTGCTAATGAGTAATATCAGGTCGATTAGCTCAAACCACTTTCAATCAGCTCCAGCAGAAGGCATAGTCGTTGACTGCCTGGATTTTTCAGCAGCACTGATAATGGACACAGAGGATCCCGGGAGTCCTGGGCTAGCTGACTGCTCCAGGTTGCCACCGTCAAATATTCAGCCTGCATACAACCTACCAGAAGAGCTGAGGTCAGCAGCCGGGCCCAGCCCAGGGCCTGGTGGTATTTCCACCAAGACACATCACTTTCCTGCATCCAAAACAGAACCCCCCTAAAATGTTTCTATTAAGTTGTGTGGTAAATTGCCTTTAAATCATGGAATTTCTTAGAGCCTGGTATAGGCACATAAAAATAACAATGCAAGGCTAATTATACTGCCAAGGAACTAAACATGAGTTAACTGCTGCTGCTGCTAAGTCACTTCAGTCATGTCCGACTCTGTGCGACCCCATGGACTGCAGCCTACCAGGTTCCTCCATCCATGGGATTTTCCAGGCAAGAGCACTGGAGTGGGTCGCCACTGCCTTCTCCTTAAGTTAATTGCCCCTTTTATAAAAACAACAACAGGAAAATATCCTACTGTAAGAGGAACAAAAGGGCTCCCGTCCAGGGGAAACTTTCTGAGGATCTAGGGTGTGGCAGGCAGTGCGGACAGAGATGATGTTGCACAGAAGAGATGTTGCAGAAGAAAGTGTGGCTAATCCCTGGGAGGGGTCCTCCCGGGAACTGCAGAGCCAACTGCCCGGTGTTCACACACTGCAAGTGCTGGAGCAGGTCTCAAACCAGCCGATCCGTTTTGACTTCAAGCCTAAAGGACAGCTGACCTGAGCACACAAGAAGAACCTCTGCTGGCAGCACTGTTAAGATGATCACTCCAAAGGAGAATTGAGAGGAGAGAGGAATGCAATGAAATCACATGGATGCAATGCAGTTATTAAAAGCCTGACATAAGCCCCTGTGTATCAACGTAAAAGGATTTTCCTGGAGGATGCAAGGGGAAAAAGCAAGGCACTGAACAGTGTGTACAGAATGATGGCATTTATATAAGACTAGGTTGTTCAAAAACATACATACTTCAACTATGGTGACCCCAACAGATGGATCTAGTGGGGGTTACAGTTTATTATACTTACAGATACATTATAGATTTTAAATCTTTACAGAAAGAACATATTCACGTGCTTTTTGTGTGTTACCAGTCACTTGGTTGTGTCCGACTCTGTGACCTCATGGACCATAGCCCGCCAGGCTCCTCTGTCCATGGAACTTTTCAGACAAAAACACTAGAGCGGGTTGCCATTTCCTACTCCAGGGGATCTTCCCGACCCAGGGATCGAACTCACATCTGCAGTTCCTGCATTGGCAGGTGGATTCTTTACCACTACGCCACCTGGGAAGCCCCATATTACTTGTGTAATTAAAAATCTAATAAAATAACGATAAAACAGATCCACAGCTACCTGAGTTTCAAAAGACAAGAATCATCAAAAATAATAAAAACTTTATGTTTCCATGTGTCCCTATTCCTTATTTGCAGGTCAAGCACAAGCTTTTGTCTGTTTTATTCACTGATGTAGCACAGGCATCCAGAGAAGGCAATGGCAACCCACTCCAGTGCTCTTGCCTGGAAAATCCCATGGATGGAGGAGCCTGGTGGACTGCAGTCCATGGGGTGGCGAAGAGTCGGACACGACTGAGCGACTTCACTTTCACTTTTCACTTTCATGCATTGGGGAAGGAAATGGCAACCCACTCCAGTGTTCTTGCCTGGAGAATCCCAGGGACGGGGGAGCCTGGTGGGCTGCCATCTATGGGGTCGCACAGAGTCGGACATGACTGAAGCGACTCAGCAGCAGCAGCAACACAGGCATCCAGAACAGTGCCTGGTTCAGAGCAAGCATTCAATAGAGATGTGTTAAATAAGTGAACTGATTACTCATCTAATCCAGAAACTGATATCCAGTACCTACCATGTGCCAGCCACTTGCTAAGGACTCTAGGAAAGATACAGTGATTCACTTGACTTGCGTTCATTCGATTCACACCCTTTGCATACCCACAGTGTTGGGTGTTAGATAAAAATACACACCAGTACATACACACATCTGCTGCCCTTTAGGAACAGAGAACTCGGCTTGGGGGAAGGTGAACTGTAGAGGTTGGAGGAAGGCGATAAAGCCTTTTCCTGGCCACAGCCTTAATCCTGGCTTTGGTTTTCCAAAGGGTGCCTCTAAGGCTTTACTTATCACAGTCTGTCTTGTACCAGAATTACATTCACGTGTTTGCGCCTGCCCAGCTGGGGAAAAATGAACATCAGCCTTCCTGGACGGTGTGAACGACCGGACAAATGGCTTATTCTCTGCCTGACGCCAAGCACGCCAAAGCATTCCATCTTGCTGTATTTCCCAGTTCTACCCATTCATCTCAGAATCAGAGATCTGCAGTGGGGAAGGAATCTTGACAGTCATTTGGCCAGGGCTATTTGTATCTGGACCTCGGCCCAGCCCTTCACATCTAATTTAAGGCAGTGTGTGTGTGTCTCTCTGTGTTTGTGTATATTAGTTGCTCAGTCATATCTGACTCTTTGCAATCTCATGGACTGTAGCCTGCCATGCTCCTCTGTCCATGGGATTCTCCAGGCAAGAATACTGGAGTGGGTTGCCATTCCCTTCTCCAGGGGATCTTCCCAACCCAGGGATCGAACCCGGGTCTCCTGCATTGCAGGTGGATTCTTTACCACCTGAACCACCAGGGAAGCCCCTAAATTAAGGTGAGGGGCTACCAAACCAGATGAAATAGAATCTTCCAGCTCTCGTGGGAAACCACAATTCCACGTGTCAGCAGTTCTGCTGTTCACTCGCACAGTGTCTCCCACTCCTAATCACCACGCCGCTGGTCCTGTTAACTCTCCAGCCTTTCACAGCCGTATCTGCAGAAACCCAGCCTTCTCTACCTTGAAGTGAAGACTTTTCCACCTAAGTGGATTATCCTGCAGTTACCTGTAGCAAACATCATCTTTATGCATGGACCCTCTTTCAATTCATCAGAATCATTTCCAAATTTCAATTTCATTTTCATATTCAGTCACTCTGGTCCCAACAGGAATGGTCCTCCAACTTCAAATATAAGTTGCCTGGGAACACTTTTAACTTTAAAAATAAAATGTGGCCACTGCACAATGGATGTGCAGAGGTGAACTTGGGAGATGACATTAAATGGGGGGAAGGAAGAGCCTTCTGAAAGGTTGCTTTATCTATAAATTTCAAAAGATCAACACTGCAAGTTCACATGTTCTTATTTGCTTTCGGCCAGAGCTGATTTGAAAACTAGAGTTGTTTTTTGTTTGTTTGGGATTTTTTTTTTTGAGGGGGGGAGCTGTGTAACATGTAGGATCCTACTTCCTCAACCAGGGATGGAATCAGTGCCTCCTGCATTGGAAGAGCAGAGCCCTAAACACTGGACTGCCACGAAAGTCCCAAAATCTAGTTTTTCAAACTTTAAAATAGCAATACCAGGCAGAGTGTGCTGTATGTGCTCAGTCATATCTGACTCTCTGTGACCCCATGAAGCATAGCCCTGCCAGGCTCTTCTGTCCATGGGATTTCCCAGGCAAGAATAATAGAGTGGATTGCCATTTTCTTCTCCAGGGAATCTTCTCAACCCAGGGATTAAACCTGGGAATCAAACCTGGGTCTCCTGCATCTCCTGCATTGGCAGGTGGATTCTTTACCACTGAGCCACCTGGGAAACTAGTATAGCACTTATTAAACTAATGCTAAGGCGGGCTGAAAGACAATAGTGAAAAAGCTGGCTTAAAACTCAACATTCAAAAACTAGAAATCAGGGCATCCGGTCCCAACACTTCATGGCAAATAGATGGGGAAACAATGAAAACAGTGACAGACTTTATTTTCTCGGGTTCCAAAATCACTGCAGATGGTGACTGCAGCCACAATATTAAAAGACACTTGCTCCTTGGAAGAAAACCTATGATAAACCTACACAGCATATTAAAAAGCAGAGACATGACTTTTCCAGCAAAGGTCTGTACAGCCAAAGCAATGGTTTTTCCAGTAGTCATGTACAGATTTAAGAGTTGGACCATAAAGAAACCTGAGCACCGAAGAAGTGATGCTTTTGTTTTTTTCTATTTTATTTATTTTTTTATTGGAGGCTAATTATTTTACAATATTATATTGGTTGGTTTTGCCATACATTGACATGAATCCGCCCCGGGTGTACATGAGTTCCCCTTCCTGAACCCCCCTCCCTCCTCCCCTTATCCTCCCTCTGGGTCATCCCCGCACACTAGCCCCAAGCATCCTGTAACATGCATCGACCCTGAACTGGCGATTCGTTTCACATATGATAATATACATGTTTCAATGTCATTCTCCCAAATCATCCCACCCTCACCCTCTCCCACAGAGTCCCAAAGACTGTTCTATACATCTGTGTCTCTTTTGCTGTCTCGTATGAGATACCATTTCACACCAGTCAGAATGGCTGCTATCCAAAAGTCTACATGCAATAAATGCTGGAGAGGGTGTGGAGAAAAGGGAACCCTCTTACACTGTTGGTGAGAATGCAAACTAGTACAGCCACTATGGAGAACAGTGTGGAGATTCCTCAAAAAACTGGAAATAGAACTGCCATATGATCCAGCAATCGCACTCCTGGGCATACACACCGAGGAAACCAGAATTGAAAGAGACACATGTACTCCAATGTTCATTGCAGCACTGTTTATAATAGCCAGGACATGGAAGCAACCTAGATGTCCATCTGCAGACGAATGGATAAGAAAGCTTTGGTACATATACCCAATGGAGTATTACTCAGCTATTAAAAAGAATGCATTTGAATCAGTTCTAATGAGGTGGATGAAACTAGAGCCTATTATACAGAGTGAAGTAAGCCAGAAAGAAAAACACCAATACAGTATACTAACGCATATATATGGAATTTAGAAAGATGCAAATGATAACCCTGTATACGAGACAGCAAAAGAATTGATGCTTTTGAACTGTGGTGTTGGAGAAGACTCTTTGGAGTCACCTGAACTTCAACGAGATCAAACCAGTCAAATCCTAAAGGAAATCGGTCCTGAATATTCATTGGTAGGACTTATGCTGAAGCCAAGTTTCAATACTTTGGCCACATGATATGAAGACCCAACTCATTAGAAAACATCCTGATGCTGAGAAAGATTGAAAGCAGGAGGAGAAGGGGACGACAGAGGACCAGACAGTTGGGTGGCATCACTGACTCAATGGACACGTGTTTGAGCAAACTCTGGGAGATGCTGAAGGACAGGGAAGCCTGGTGTGCTGTAGTCCATGGGGTGGCAAAGAGTCAGACATGACTGAGCAGTTAACTGAACAACACAGGCTTGCCTCATTACATAAAAATGTAACAGAGGACTTGAGGCTGAATCAACTGAAGAGATATCATGTAACAGCTGCCCCAGTGAAGGTCAGTAAACAAAGAACTCTTCAAGGAGACTCCATACTGAGGGAAGAATTCCTCCCCATTATCTGTTTCTTTGGTTAGAACCCTTATTACCAAACAGGGACGGACACATATAATAACAAGCGGTTCCAAAGGCTGGAGGGACTCTCCTGTGCTCTAATGGTATCATCACAACCCCATCTGTCTGCTTCTCACAGTAACTGCTGAAACCTAACAAGGCTCCCGGGGACTGCATCAGCAGGTCGATGCCTCCACGTCAGGAGGGCCAAAGAAAGTCACGCTGGGCTCAAGAGTGAAGGACTGAAAAATCAATGGTCTCAATAGTGGTACAGGTCTTCATTTGCTACTTATAATGTGGTTTATCCCACAGAGAAGTTTTATAAAATGAGAAAAATACCAAGATAACCTAAAAGATGCCAGCAGAAGGAAAACATGTTTCAAAACTAAATGGCTTTGTCCTGCATTTCTTAAGCTTTTTCCTGCAGGTCTTGGCACCAACAGTACCTCTTATCCATCCTGGGTTTTGCACTTTCCTTGCTAGACTCCAAGCTCCTTGGAAGGGCTGGTCTCTCATTTCTAACTATTGCATCCACAGCATCTAGTGCTATAACTGGTTTATCATAAAACCTATGATAAACCTAGACAGCATATTAAAAAGCAGAGACATGACTTTTCCAGCAAAGGTCTGCACTTAGTTTGCAGACAATAAATGCTTGCAGATGAATGGATATTATGATGGATATTTAGAATGAAAAAACATATTAGGACTTCCATTAGAAAAAGCATTACTTGTAAAGTTTTTTTTCTCTGACTTGAACTTAAAACTACTTGGCCCAAGATAATATTTATGGTAGAATTAAAGTATGTTCTCTGATTTTATTTGCCTATTAATATATGCATTTTATAATTAACAATGGTGCTAAGCGGTCAAAGCAAATAATTACTTTTCTAGTGTCTGCCCCTGTGTACTAGCTAAATGAGGGGGAAGCCACCAACTGCATATTTAAAAATGCAATTAAATGCAAAAAAATGGTAATGAGTTTCAAAACGTTCTGTTTAAGCCTCAGACCGCAATATTCAGAACAGTTAAAGTCCTTTCACTGGCTCAGTTACAATTCTACAGAATAGTCCAAATCTTCAAAACAGACACGAATTCTCCTCAGGTCACACTGAATATAAAACCAGTTCTCAAAAGTTTGCCAGTTTACATTTTCGAGGTCTTCTGACCAACTGGTAGGGTTGACCATAAAAATTCTATCTTTACATTTACTTATGTTCAGTATACTTTATTTAAAAAGCAACGTAATCACACAGAATGCTTTTATTTTAAACCTTATTTTGAAAAGACTGAATACATTAACATAATTCAGAAAAGTCGGTAAACATCCACAAGAACATGTTATATAATCCCAGTGAGTCTCATAATATTCTATTTTCAAAGAAAAAAAATAAAACACTGGACGGAAAAGCAGTAAATTTGGAATCTGTTTCAAGTGTCCAACAAAAGCAAAAGTCGGCTCACTGTGTGGTCCGGACTGACAGCTCGAGCTGATGCTACACTATATATCGGGCCAAACGGGTCCAGACAGACCAGCTAACTGCAAATCAGACCACTGCAAGTGGCATTTACCTTGTAAACTAAGACTCTTAAGTCCTGCTGTGATTTCTAACTCCTTTTGAAACTGGGGTGCTCTGTGGTCACTTTGGACCTGTATGATCTCAGCACAGGGGAACCCTCAGCCAAGAGTCACCAAGGGTGGTCAAGTTCACTGGCAGCTAAGAGTTTTACCTCTCTACAAAACTCAGCACCATCCTGAGAACGCATTTCTGTACCATGCTGCTGAGATGCTCGCATGCACGGAGGTATAGAGTCTCTGCCCTATGGTGGGTTGCTCCAGACTGTTGAGGTTTTAGATTTTAACCACTACCAATGAGTTCTGGATTCAGAAACTGAGGCTCTAAGGAGGTGAGCATGGGATTTCCCTGGTGGTCCAGTGGTTAAGAATCCTCCTACCAACACAGGGCACACAGATTTGATCCCTGGTCTGGGAAGATCCCATGTGCCTCAGGACAACAAAGCCCGTGTGCTACAACTACTGAGCCTGCGTGCCTAGAGCCCATGCTCTGTGAAAAGAGAAACCTGCACACTGTAACTAGAGATTAGCCCCGCTCAGTGTAAGCAGAGAAAGCCCACGTGCAGCAACAAAGACCCAGCGCAGCCAAAAATAACAACTAAAATAAGGTTTAAAAATAATAAGGTAAGGGGTCTGGCCAAGTGTCCCCAGTGCCTCAGGGGCAGATGTGGAGCTGGCATCCCCACAGATGTGGCCACATGAGCCCTAATGCAGGCCTTGACCCAGCGTCTTGTTTTCTCCCGTTTCCATCCAGTAACTGCAGCCATGAAATTAAGACGCTTGCTCCTTAGAAGGAAAGCTATGACAAACCTAGACAGCATATTAAAAAGCAAAGACATCACCCTCAACAGAGGTCTGTATGGTCAAAGTTATGGTTTCTCCAGTAGTCATGTATGGATGTGACAGTTGGCCCATAAGGAAGGCTGAGCGCTGAAGAATAGATGCTTTTGAACTGGGGTGTTGGAGAAGACTCCTGAGAGTCCCTTGGATTGCAAGGAGATCCAGCCAGTCAATCCTAAAGGAAATCAGTCCTGAATATTCATTGGAAGGACTGATGCTGAAGCTAAAGCTTTTCCAATCCTTTGGCCACCTGATGAGAAGAGCTGACTCGCTGGAAAAGACCCTGATGCTGGGAAAGACTGAAGGCAATAGAAGTGGGCAATAGGGTATGAGACGGTAAGATAGCATCACCAACTCAATGGACATGAGTTAACTCCGGGAGATAGTGGAGGACAGAGGAGTCTGGCGCACTACAGTTCATGGGGTTGCAAAGAGTTGGACACAACTTAGCAACACAAACAGCAACAACAGAGAGCAGGACAGGCTGCTTCTCCAGGGACGACATCACGGGGTTTTCCCGGGGGAGTCAAGGACACGTGTATGTCCACAATCGCGACTTTGTGTGAAACATGAGCCAATGGAGAATGTGGGAAGGTCTGAGGGTTCTCCCTGCTGGCCACACTCCCTGGACTTCAGGGAGAGCCTCACACATTCACCCTGGATTGCTCTGGATAGGTAGGCTGCCAGACAAGAGAGCCCTGGTGGGGAGGAATGAACACACCCGGGCTTGCTGTAGACGACCTCGGCTTCTAAAGGCACTAGACATCACAGCAAGACTTGGGGACTTTCCTGGAGGTCCAGTGGTTAAGACTCTGCGCTTTCACTGCAGGTGGCACAAGTTTAACCCCTGGCCAGGGAAATAAGATCCCACATGCTGCATGATGTGACCAAAAAGAAAATAATAATAATAAATAAGTAAATCATAGCAAGACTCAAAGAGTCTGGGTTTACAAGATAACATTAGCCAAAAACCAACACCCACAGCAGCCGCAGCATTTTCTGCAATGGTCTTTGGGTCAACTCTGCTCAGTAAGCAGAGACCAGGACAAAGAAAAGAGTGATCACAGGTGCCTGTTCTCCCTCCCGGACAAGCAGGGGTGGTTTCTGCTTGCTTATTTACACCTGCTCACTGGGTTTTCTCCTTGCCTGGAAAGAATGATCTCAGAGTAGGAAAGGGAAATTTAAAAAGGAGGAGAGTTCTGGAAGGCATCTGTTATGTTCACATTCCTAGTATCTCACTTTTTCTTGAGGGGAACCATCCTGTCCTTCTGACCACTTGGCTGCCATGGAGCTGCTCCCATATCCTGGCTTTGTGGGGCTTTGTGAGCTGGATGGACATTGGTCTGGAACTTTGGGCCATCAAGAACAAGACACTTTTTTTCTGTTGTGGTTTCAGTTAGAAGGACATAAATCTAGAGCTCCCAGGAACCACTAACTAGAGAGTGCCTGCAGGAGAATGAATTCAACTCAGAGGAAAGCAGGGCTGAGTGAGGAAGAAATGGAGTCCTGATAGCAACTTCTGAGCCCCTGGATCCAGCCATTCCTGAAGCCCAAATTTGCCCCTGGACTCTACAGTACTAGAAAGTCACAATCCCCCAGAGAAGGGCGAGGCAACCCACTCCAGTATTCTTGCCTGGAGAATCCCATGGACAGAGGAGCCTCACAGGCTCCAGTCTATAGCGTCGCAAAAGAGTCGGACACAACTGAAGCAACTTAGCACACATGCAAGGTAACACAAACTTAAAAAAAAAAAAAAATTGATCCAGTTCACGTTAGCTTGTCATTTGAAACTGAAAAGGCACGAACAAAGACAGGAGAAATAAAAGCATAAGAAGGAGGGAAACGAAAGGAGAAGATTATGTTTATGGATGTGGGATCTGAAAGCAATTCAAGTTTGTCTCCTGTAAGTGAAGGGTGACACGTGGAAATCTGTCCCATTTTTCATAGGAAGCACAGATAATCAGAACCGTGGCTCTGCCTTAATACTGTGATTAACCTTGCCATATTCTAAAACTAAAATGAGTGTGTATTTTCTGATGTTTGACGATCCTGCAACCATTGTGAAGAGAAAGGAATGAGCCATTACTGAGCAGAGATATCTTTTAAGAGAGATCTTTTTTTTTTTTAGGGAAGGAGATAAGATCACAGCAACAGCCCGAGTCTTACCTGGCATGGCGTGGACGAGGTCCCCGCACAGAACAAAGAATTTGGGCTTGGGGTTCAGTTTGTTGACAGCCTGGACTGCTTGCTCAGCCAGACGGATCTCCTGTTCCCACTCATCACCACCGTTGTCACAGTCCCCAGTGGCCCAGGCCTTCATCAGTCCAAACTGGGGGTCTGCACCTTGGATGAAGTAGAATGGGCCTTTCCATTCCCTTTCCTTTTCTTAAAAAGAAGAAGAAAGAAAAGGAGAGAAGAAGTATTATAAAATCTGTCAGGGAAAGCATCCAGGTTATCGTGCGAGTGGATACAATATTTTTCTTAAATTAAGTAGGTCATTTTAATAAGCTGCTGTTCAAACATACCATTTTCCTGTCATCAGCTAGAGGATTTTGATTTATACTGATTATGCCTGGGACCCGGTGATTCCCAAAGGCTGGGAGAAAAAAAAAAAAAAAAACAACCATGTGGGCTGTTAACAGTCAGGCAACCAAGCTGTTTCTTTAAAAACTAGATGGCCAAGATGAAGCACAGAGGTATCACAGCATGCTGTATAGAGCATATTAATGTTCAATAGTTTTTTAATTAGAATTTAAAAGACTGCAAATTGAAAGTTGCCAGAAGTATTATGTTTAAATGACTAGGTGAAGTGCTGTCAAATCTTTTACGCCAGGCTTAATGGCACAATTTGTGCTGTTTCAAGGGATGTGACAGAAATTTAATTACAAAACTTGAAGTTCAGAAGCTCTGGCTATCTGGTGGAAAGACAGTGCCAAAAATGAAATCTTAGTCAATGTGGGGGGAAAAAAAAAGACGCTAACATTTCCAAGGCAGCATGATGTAGGCATAGGTGAGGTGTGAGGCTGTGGGTCAGGGTGGGAGAACCAGAATCTTTAATTCTTCATGTTCTTGGAAAGCACTTACATCACCTGAAGGTAAGTTAAAAGACTGCCCTGCCTATTGGTTTTGCCAAAGCCTTGGGGGCCACAGGTCTCTACCCTAATCTGCCAGCAGTGTCTGCATTTGCAGAGCTAGAACACCCATCAGTGGGCACAGAGGTTTCAAACTGTGGTTTCACACTTCTCTTTGGCCACAGAATCCTTCCTTCAAACAAAATCACACGTGGCAGACCAATGTTGAAAACAGGTAGCCTCCTCTGCCCAAATAGGCTCTGGGGACAGAGCAGCCTGAACACATTCACTCACTGATCAGCCCAGATTTTATTCTTGGCCCAGAGAGGTGACACAACCTGCTTGATGGCCACCAGCCATCAGCTGCAAGGACAGAACCACCCTGTGACCTTGAGACTGTCTTCTCCTCTCAAACAAATGACTGTATTTTGCAGGCGAGCTGCATAAATGGCATTTGCTCTGGAAGTCAAGAGGATACTAGAATTTCCAGAAAGCCCCCTGCAATCATCTCACATCTCTGTGTTCATCTCATTCGTTAACGCAATATTTACTAAAAGCCCACTGTTTGCCAGGCCCCATGTGACGTGCTGATGACACACCAGAGGACCAAGACAGGTGGGGTCCCGGCTCTCTCGAGCTTAGTTCTCCTGAGGAGAGGCAGCAAATAAGGACATACACAGAGAGGGCAGCCGGAGGGTGCTAAGCACTCTGAAGAGGATTAAGGGGGAAGGTGGCACAAGTGGTAGAGAATCCACCTGCCAATGCAGGAGATGTAAGAGATAGGAGTTTGATCCCTGGGTTGGGAAGATCTCCTAGGGAAGGGCATGGCAACCCACTCCAGTATTCTTGCCCGGGAAATCCCACGGACAGAGGAGCCTTGTGGGCTACAGTCCACTCTCAAGGAGTCGGACATGACTGAATGGACTTAGCACAGCACACAATGGCTAATTTAAATTGGATGCACCAAGAGATGGTGTCATTTACGCTGAGATCCAGATGTTGCACGCAAGCTTTTAAAATTCCACAGTCACCCTCCCACCCACCATGCCTAGCTTACTATCATCTCAGAGTGGATCTCAGGCTTTAAGTCTCCCTTCCTTTTCTTCCTCCCTTTCCAGAGCTTAAGAAGACAAGCATGTAAACAAACAAAACTACCTATACATGCTTGCCAGAACAAATTGTATATGTGTGCTAATCTGCCGGTTCCTGACCTACAGCTCAGAATCCCAGCTGTTCAATCAGATCACAGCTGACCTGAACTCAGTCTGAACAAGAACTATGAAACCCTGTTGTGTGCATCCCATTGCTAAGGACAGCAACTCAGTACTACCACGAATTTGACTCACGTTCATTAAGCCCTTACTACTCATGGCAGAATGAATCCAGAATGCTCCCAAAGACCCCTGGGTCCTGATATTCACATACTGTGCAATCTCCTCCCCTTGGCTGTGGGCTGGGCCTAGACCTGCTTAGCGACTTGCCTCTAATAAGCAGAACACAGTTATGGGATGAGCCTCCAGAGACTATGCATATCCTGGGGTATGCTATGAAAACAACCTAAATGCTCCTCAATGGACAAAGAAAATGTGGTATTTACACACAAGGGAATATCATTCAGCCCTTAAAATGGAAACCCTGCCATTTGGGACAATACAGATGGACCTGGAGTACACTAAGCTAAATGCAAGAAGCCAGACACAGAAAGACAAACACTGCATGATCTCACTTGTATGTGGAATCCAAAATAGTCAAATTCATCGAAGCAGAGAGTAGGATGGTGGTTGGGGGTGGGGGTGAGGAAAATAGGGAGGTGATAAACTCCAATACTTTGGCCACCTGATGCAAAGAGCTGATTAATTGGAAAAGACCCTGATGCTGGGAAAGACTGAAGGCAACAGGAGAAGGGGGCAGCAGAGGATGAGATAATTGGACAGCATCTCTGACTCAATGGACATGAGTTTGAGCAAACTCCGGGAGATAGTGAAAGACAGGGAAGCCTGGCTTGCTGCAGTTCATGGGGTCACAAAGACACAGACATGACTGAGTGACCAAACAACAACAAAGTTTCAGTTATGCAAGGTGCTAACAACACCGTATTGGAGACTTAAAATTTGCTAAGAAGGTAGATCTTAAGTGTTATCATCAGACACACAGAATAACAAAAACAACAAAATAAAGTGGGCAGGAAGAAATTTCAGGAGGAGATGCACGAAGGGAAAAGGCTCCCATGATGGGTAGCCCAAATGTGGCAAGGGACTGAGGAAAGTCTCTGGCCAACACCCTGTGCAGACCCGAGCCCTCCCCATGCAGCGACCTGAAAGGGACTGAAACCTGCCATGGGCACACGGGCGCACCTGGAAGAGGACTCGCCCTGGGCGAGATTTTGGATGAGACCACACCCCAGGGGACACTTGACAGAGCCCCCCTGAGACCCTGCAGCAGAAGGACACAGCTAGGCTGCACCCAGATTTCTGATGGGAAATGGGAGATAATGTGACTTAGTTGCCTCAAACTGCCAAGTTCCTGGGGTAACTTGTTAACACACATCAGGACTTCCCTGGTGGTCCAGTGGTTAAGAATCCACCTGCCAGGGCAGGGGATCCCTGGTCCGGGAAGATCCCACATACCACAGAGCAACTAAGCCCGTCTGCCACAGCTATTGAGCCTATGCTGTAGAGTCTGGGAATCGAACTGCTGAGCCCACGTGCTGCAACTACTGAAGCCTGTGCGCCCTCGGGCTCTGCGACAAGAGAAGCCACGCAGTGAGAAGTCTGTGTGCCACAAGTAGGGAGAAGCACCCACTCGCCGTATCTAGAGAAGGCCCGGGAGCAGCAACGAAGACCCAGCGCAGCCAAAAAGAAAAACAGTGCAATTAATTAAAAAAATATCTGTTACACAGATCAGACTTAGAGGGCCAGGAAGGAGTCAGGAACACGTCTTCACAAGCTGAAGGTTGTGTCCTGAAAAAAGCTGAGATTCTGACTTGTGTTTTAAAGTTCATTGCTGGCACTGTTTAATAATTTTACTTAAATAGTAACCTTTTTGTGCTGATGAATGCTTTTCACTGCTTTTCCTGTTTCGGAGGCAGTTTGCAAAGCGGTTTAAACTGGATAAATTAAACAGGGACGGGGATGAACATCATCTGAAGGTTGGGGCATAAATCAATCTGCTATAACAATAAAATTTATAGACAGTTTTCTACAGTAACATTTTAACAAACATAGTTTTCTATGACAAATAGTCATAGCCCTGGAAAGTCAGTAGTCTTTGGAGGTATTAAATCTTTCATTATTACTCGTTTACTTAGTAAAAGCTTAGAATCTCAAATTTATGATGACAAGGCACAAAATAAACAGATTTGATCTAAAATAAAGGACAGCTCACATGTTGCTGTTCCATCTACCTTATCCTTCTAATAAGGGCAATCTGTTGATTCAGGGCTCTGCATTCTCAGAAGCACCTGGAGCATCTTAAAGTTCCTGCCACAGAAGTCTGTGTGGTCTTTGGTCTCGATTTTAATCAAGGCTGAATTAAAGATACTTGAGGCTGGTAAGGCTTAGTACTAGATGGAAGAATCTTTTGTAAACTTATACCTTCCCTGCCTCCTCAGAAGGGCAGAGTTTTATATTAGGAAAGTGAATTTGTAACATCTGCATTATTTCACCAAAGTCAAGAGTTACCCCCAGGACAGGGCTCAGGTATTAGTTGACTGACACCTATGAGAGCCTGGGAAAGCTTACAACGCCTCCCTTCTAGGGCAGAGCAAATGTCTGCCCCCCAACCCCACAGACCAGAACAGACCAGCTTCTCTCTTTAGAATCCTGGAAAGCACTGTTCTGCCAGCTGAAACCGTAGAAATCTGAATACAGTAAGGTCTATACCTAAAGCTCCTTAATACACAATTGGGGCATTTAAAAAACACAGGAGGCTTTCCTGGTGTTCCAGTTGTTAAGAATCCACCTGCCAACGCAGGAGACACGAGTGTGATCCCTGGTCCAGGAAGATCCCACAGGCCTTGAGGCAACTAAGCCCAAGTGCCACCACTACTGAAGCCCGTGTGTCCCAGAGCCAACAAGAGAAACCTCCACAATGAGAAGGTTCACTGCAGCTAGAGAAACAAGAGAAACTTGTTTCAACAAGAGAAACCTGTTCTGCAACTAGAGAAACCTCCACAGTGAGAAGCCGGTTCACTGCAACTAGAGGAAGCCCATATGCAGCACCAAAGACCCAAAACAAATAATAATAATAATAAAACCCCACGCACTTCATTTTTTAAAATTTTCCTAGTCCGAAAGAGCCTAAATGTGCTCCGCATCAAGAGAAAACCTCCACAATGAGATGCCAGTTCACTGCACCTACAGAAAGCCCAAGTGTAGCACCAAAGGCCCCCCCAAAAAAAAAACACAAAAAAAACACACACACACTTCACTTTTAAAAATTTTCCTAGTCCGAAAGAGCCTAAGTGTGAGACAGCCTGGTAAACGCCTTACAACCCAAATGAAGGAGCAGAAATACCTGGAAGTGGAAACTGAGGGGGAAGGTGAGGATGGGCAGAGAGCGGCTAGGAGATGCAGGCTGCACTTGGGCACAGGGGGCGGGCTGAGCCTCCGCCTCAGTCCTCAAGGCCTGGTCCCTGGACCGGACCAGCAACATCACCATCCCCCGGAGCTCGTGGGAAAGCCTGCCACCCAAGACCTAGAATCTGTGCTGATAACAAACCCCCAGGTGATTTTACGCAGATCCAACTGTGAAAAGCACTGGCGTGCAACTAACCAAGGAACCGCTTGAACGCGTTTTATATCAAACAGACGGAAAGCAATTGTTTCCCTAAATTGAAATAATGTCTTGGAGGGATTTTGTCGCTGTTGTTAGTGGTTACGGGTTCTGTTCTGCGTATTTTCCTCTTCCTTCTGATGTCCTGCTGATGTCCAGCTCAGGCTGTTCTTGTTCAGTCGCTAAGGCATGTCCGGCTCTTTGTGACCCCCATGGACTGCAACACGCCAGGCTCCCCTGTCCACCACTATCTCCTGGAGTTTGCTCAAATTCATGTCCATTGAGTTGGTGATGCCTTCTTATACCAGCTCAGGTATTTGGTCCTAAACATTTCTCCATCTTATCCATTACTATCCAATCATTTCTTCCTTTAAGTCCCACCTTTCAAAATCAATTCAATAGTCCTTATAAGAATGCCAAGATTCAAGGTAAGAACTTAATTGTGGAATTCATTACTAATTAGTGAGATCTGACACTTCAGACTTTCACACAACATCAATGCAGACAATGGAAACACCTGTTAGAAATTGTGTGTGTGCTACACAAATGTGTGTTTTCAAGAGTACAACAGACGGGGCACTTTCTTTGCCCAAATTTGATACAAGTATGCAGTCAGGAATGCTAATTGATGACTATGGTAAGACCAAACTTTGAGATAAACTAAGTAGAATGAATGGATTAAAGAATAAAATGAGTTGATTAAGATCTCATTTCTGACCCTGATGATACCAAAACAAGGCTGTAATCTTCTGAAACATTTGACACAAACCTCTGAATAATGCCTATACAGTTCTTAGTGTTAAGACACAGTAATGCATACACTCATTTAACTAAAACACTTATATCTGCTATGAATGTCTACACACTTCCCAGGTGGCGCCAGAGGTTAAGAACGTTCTACCAATGTGGGAGGCTTAAGAGATGTGGGTTCAGACTCAGAGGGCAGAGCATGAAAGGAAGCCTGGAGAAGTGAACGTCAGTGGAGCGTGGGGATATGTTAGAGAGAAGAGAATCTGCGACTACAATAACAACATCCTATGAAGGCTGAAGGCTTATCTCCTACAAGCCCACCTTTCCCCGCTAAAGAACTGGAAATTGTGCTGGAGGGATTCTTGGAGTTACTTCAAGCATCCAAGTGGGGAATACTGAGAGGCCTGTCTAGAGAGCTTAATCATGGCTCAAGTTCAAGGTTACACAGTTTATGAGCAGTGGCTTCTACTGTTCAGAATCTCTGGGCTAGCCTGGAGAAGAGAGAGCCACACATGAAAAAGATGCAATGTTCTCTGGGCTGCCTGCAAGCTGCCCACCTCCATAAAGACATTTTTGTCTCCAAAGAGTTTCCTTTAAATGGCACATCTTGGTGAATTAGAAGGCAGTACACAAAGCCAATGCTGGCAAGGCCCAGAGCTCTTCCCCAGGAAGCTGCGAAACACACAGACCCTGTCAACAGCAGAGAACTGATTTAGGGCGACAGGCTTGGGCCCAGGACTTCTTCCTTCTGTAGGAGGCTAACAGGTAATCTCCTCTGGAGCTAACACACTCCAGGTCTCTGGATGTGATCTGCCTAGCAGATGTGTTCTGTTTGGCCCATGCAGTGTTTATAAAATTCTGAATTTGTTGCCAATAGTTTAAGCGCATGAGTTTCATATATACACCTGGCTTCCTGGATTCTCATGGAAATTCTGGCCACAACAGGCCCAAACGGGCTGTGCCAATGAATTGCAGGGACTCTCAGTAACTGCCCCTCTACCGGAGTAAATGCTCTGGAATTCACCACGGTCTACACCTAGCCCCATTCACCACTTGGTCCCTGAAGCCATGTGGGATGAGAAGCCCTTTCTATGGTAACCCTTCCATTTTGCTTAGAGGTACAGAAGAAGAGGCTGACGAGGTCAAGGGTAAATAACTTGCTCGAGACTAACAAAGGGTGAGGGGCAGAACCAGGCCGATTGTGCCACGGAGCCCTGACTTCAGGGCAGGTGATCACAATGGTGAAATTACAGAGAGGACTCATCCGGCTAGGAGTGCTGAGCTCTGCTCAAATGACAAGCCAGAAACAGACAAGCTCCACGCTACCAAGATAAACTGCCATAATTTAGAATGATACCAGGGCCTACATCAAATTTTAAAATTGATTTAAAAATACTTCTTAAAGGACAAACACACCTTAGAGAGAAACCTGGTTAATCCATCAGACCTGATTCATCCATTGTGTACAGAGTAACAATATTTGGCCAATTACAAATTTCTGCTAATAGAGGCTGTCATAGAAGCAGTTTTTTTCAAAATCGGGGGATAAAAATGATTCTGGGTGGTATTAAAGCATGGTCAGGAAAAGCCTGCAAGTCTCCTTTGAGCATTATTAAATGCAAAGAGACTCTACACAAAGAATCTTAAACACCTTTTAAAATTCACACAATTCCCTACCAAGAATCCTTCCTTCCTATGAGATTCTGTTTATGTGCCAGTATCCTGACTGAAAGACAGGTATTCAAAATTCAATCCTTCTTTACATTTTGCACATCAATATCACGAACTAAATGTCTTCTTGGATTTGTCTCTGCCAATATATTTTCTCTTGTTTTTATTACACTTTTGGGGCATATTTGCCAATTGTTAATGAAAGCTGTCCTTTTAATATATATACCAAGAATTAGAAATTTTATTGATCTTTACATTCTTACCAGTTAATCAGTGAGAAACTATAATAAACACACCCCCAAAAGCAAATGAATAATCCAACTAGGAAAAGGCATACAGGAATCAGTCATGTCACTAATACCTGATACTGTAATAATTTATGTTTTCATGATGTGCTAAATCTGCTATTTTAAGGGAACCCCCAATAATTCAAGATGAAATACAATGACAGCTTTCTGAATTTACTTTAATTTTTTCTTTCCATTTATTTATCTGGCTGCTCTTCGTGGTGGCACGCAGGGTCTTTCATTTGTGACATGTGAACTCTCAGTTGCAGCATGTGGGATCTAGTTCCTTAACCATGAATTGAATCCAGGCCCCCTGCATTGGGAGTGTGGAGTCTTAGCCACTGGACCACCAGGGAAGTGCCCTGAATTGTCTTTTTGTAAATGAAAGTCTCATATTCTAAATTCAGTGTGACTTTTGGAAGACAGAGTTAAAATCACAAGACAGTGGTTAAAAAATCTGAGAGCTTGGGCTTCCCTGGTGGTCCAGTGGTTGAGAATCTGTCTGCCAAGGCAGGGGTCATGGTTTCCATCCCTGGTTAAGGGAAGATTCCACACGCCGCAGAGCAATAAGCCTGTGCGCTACGAGAGAAGCCACCGCAAAGCAGGGCCCACACGCCGCCTCTACAGAGTCACCCCCAACAGCTGCAACTAGAGAAAAGCCCTCACAGCAATGAAGACCCAGCATGGTCAAAAATGAACAACTATAAAAAAAGAAAACGTCTGAGAGTGGGCGGTCTGATTCACAAGGTTCCTATCAGTACAACACATCACTGCATTATCAGAATATTTAAGAATTCAATGCCGTGACTCCTGTTAACTGACTCAAAATAATACATAAATTGGGACTACAGGGGCCACATCTCTCCACTGGACTAGAAAGAGAATTAACTCAGCATTAACTGACAGTGCCACCACTGCAGGTCAGGTCTTCATCCTTCCCACCCAGGGGACAGCTCCACCACGACGGCTCCGTGCAGGACTCCCCGCTCTGCGCCACCTCAGCCAGTCACCACCATCAGACTCCTCCTAAAACGCTCACCCTGATCACCACACTCCCTCACTAAAGGGCCACCGCCTTCCAATCTCCATGCGAGACGGTCCACGTTTGCTTTCCCTTTCCAGCATACTGTCAGCATGCATCGCATGGTTCCTGGCAGGTGGGAGGCAGTCAGTAAACATTTGGTGAAAGGATAAACGAAGATGTCAGTGGATCCTCGCTCCTGCTGGCACCTGGAGCTAAAACTCTGCCTGAAACTCCTCCAGCTGCACTGATCACTGTTCCCATTAGCCCAGTGGCTCTAAACCAGGGATGATTTCCATCCGTCACACTGGGAGGGGGATGGTGCTTCTGGCATCCAGTGGACAGCGGCCAGGGGTGGTGCTGAACATCCCACATTTCAAGGGCAGCCCCACAAAAAGAAGGATCCAGCCCATGTAGAGGTTGAGACCGAAGAGCCTTGCACAAGCCATGCCAAAGGCTCCCACCACGTGGATCCGTATCAGCTCCTCAAACGCAGTGCCTTCCTCTGGGGGCTGCACTCCTCTCTACCAGCTCTTCCTGCTGGGATGCCATCTGTCCCTCCGGGCCCAGCTCACACGCTGCCTCCCCTCCCCTGCAAGTGGATGTAGCTCCGCCTCATCCCCTCATTCAGCTAGTCTGTTCTGAGGACAGGTGCCCCTCAAGTCACCTGGATTCAACGGTGGACACGGCGGCAGGTCCCATTCCTAAAGACCTTACAGAATGGTGGCGAGACAGACAAGGAACAGGTCAGCCACCAAGCTCATCACACACTGCTCCTTGGTACTGCAGAAGCACCCAGGGTGAACACGGATGGAGTCACTGGTGGGTGGGAGAGCTCTGCGGTGGACGGAGCAGCAAGGCAACATGGAAGGTGAGATCTGAGGATGAGACAGAGTCAGGCGGGGGGCAGGGGGATGCACACCAGGCACAGCACACAGCAAAAAGCAGACCCTGAGACAACGGGAAAATGTGAATATAGGGCAGAAGATAAGACCGATCATATCCAGACATATGGGCTTGGGGAAGGGCTTCAAGACCTTGGACCACTTTGGGATTTCATCTCCCAAAGCCCTAACCTGGTCCCAGTGCAGCCAAGACTGAATTAAGTGCCAGAATTAAATCCCATTTCCCCCATTTACCAACTCTGTGACATGATGCAAGTGCCTAACCTCTCAGGGCCTCAGTTTCCTTATCGGTAAAGTAAGAATAGGACTTCCCAGGTGGCTCAGTGGTAAAGAATTCACCTGCCGCGCAGGAGACACAGGTTCGATCCCTGATTCAGGAAGATCCCCTAGAGAACTAAATGGCAACCCACTTCAGTGTTCTTGCCTGGAGAATCCCATGGACAGAGCTTGGCAGGCTACAGTCCATGGGGTCGCAAAGAGTCGGACACAACTTAGCAACTAAACAACAACAAAGAAAGAGTAACTCACGTACTTTATAAGCGTTGCTGAGTTACTATGTGTGAAGCATGCAGACTTGGAACATTGTAAGTCATCAGTACGAGCTTCTGTAACCATTATTATTACTCATGGTAAATCCTACCTCTGTCCTAGCAGAATCCTCAAAGTCTTACCCATTTCTTTGTTCCCAGGAGCACACAGCAGAAAGTATCTGATGGTGTGTGTGTGTGTGCGCGCACGCACACACACGTGTGCACATGCTTTTGTCTTAACATCTTTTCCGTCACATACTGTGGATACTGCTTTGGTTATACAGTGGCAAAGATGGAAGCTGCCTGGAAGTTGCTGCCTGGAAGCTTTCTGGCTAAAGAGCAAATGCCAACGAAATGAAATTTTTGTAGCTCCTCGCAGCAACAATTGGCACTGTGAATCACAATCTAAATGTCTTCAGGGACACCTCTCATCTTCCCCGGGGACTAATCTCATTTTAGTGGTAAGAAAAAAAAACTACATACACACACAACAGTAGCAAAATAATCTTCACCACTTTGGGACTCTTTCTGGTTTAACAAACCAAATGTCCCAACAGGAAGACTGCCAGAACCTAACGCCACAGTTAACAGCATCCTTCATTAGTGGCTGGGCCTGGGGGTTGGAGTGGGGGTGCTGAGGATGGGGGTGACAGCTAAGCAGCGTGGGGCTTTACTTTAGGGTGGGGAAAATGTTCTAAAATTGGCTGTGGTGATAGTGGCACATCTCTGTGCATAGACTAAAAGCCCCCAAATTGTTTGCTTTGAAAGGGAGAACTGTGTGTTATGTGAAGCTGTTTTAAAAAAGCAGTGTCTTTCAGGACCATCTCCTCCCCCAACATAATTAAGAGTGACAGCAAAATCCAGAGTCTCCGAAGTCCGTTTCCTAAGTACCAAAGCGAATTCACCCAACCTCCTTTCTTGGCCCCCACACGTACAAAGGTAGCTTTAGAGATACACAAAAGACTCTTGAGTCACAGCTTGGCTGCCACACTTGCCATGTGGGGACGAGGTGCCTGCCAGCACCTTTATCTGCAGCCCTTCAGAGAAGTAAGAAGGCGGTCAGGCCAAGAGGGTTCGGCCAGGCGGCTCTCAGCATCACTGCACTTGGCCGATGTTCTGCTGCTGCTGCTGCTAAGTCACTTCAGTCGTGTCCGACTCTGTGTGACCCCACAGACGGAAGCCCACCAGGCTCCCCCGTCCCTGGGATTCTCCAGACAAGAACACTGGAGTGGGTTGCCAATTCTATTCACTGATGCAAAGAGCTGACTGACTGAAGGTGGGAGGAGAAGGGGACGACAGAGGATGAGATGGCTGGATGGCATCACCAACTCAATGGACATGAGTCTGAATAAACTCCGGGAGTTGGTGATGGACAGGGAGGCTTGGTGTGCTGCAGTCCATGCGGTCGCAGAGTCAGACATGACTGAGCGACTGAACTGGATGACGCCACAACAGCCGTGGTCCTGAGAGTGGCCGCAGCCGGCCTGGGGCTTCTGCAGTCTCCACCTGCAGCCCCACGTTATCGCCCCTTGCGCGTGGGAGGGTTTGACAAAGTTAAAAATCACATACTACACGAATATAAAAAGTCGTCACTGAGTCCTCTCCTTAAAGAAGACACTCCCTTAACAGACGTCCACTAGACCAACGTGAAGGTGTCACCAATACTCTCCATGCCCCTGCAAAGGCTCTGATCGTGGCCCAGGGCAAGCTGGTGGCCTCTCCATCCTCTGCAGACCTCTGCCCTGACCCTCATGGAGTTGTCCTCAGATCCTGTTCATGCCTGCACTCATTTTTAAATCATCTAATTTAATTAAAATCAGAGAAATATGAATATAAAAAAGGTTGCTTCTGATAAAGCAAAGATGGCTGCTTTGGGAAGACTCAATAAAAGCAAGCTGGTAAAAAATAAAATACAATTGAATCAGGTACTAGGGAGGCAAGTGTAAAGGATCTGGTGAGTATAAACCTAAAAGAACCCTTCGCTCAGAATACTTGCTAAGTGATTTTTTACTGACTACTCCACTGGGAAAAAACCCAAACTGGAAAAAATTCCTTATGAGTGTTGTTTACACAAGAAAGGCTCCCTTGCAGGCCCATCCATAAACCCAAACTATTTACATAAGATATGACTTTGGCCTGACCTCAAAAGACCGGTAAATGAATGTACATTTATAATTAGAGTTTACATTAAAATGAAATGCCAAAAATGTATAATTCTTTAATGATTCCCCTCTTTAGCTAATTATTTCTGTTCATTGACAAACTACCAGGCTTCTACTGTAGTAAAAAAAAAAACCAGGAAATTTCTAATTAGACCCTTACTTCATACCATACATAAAAATTTACTCACTATGGAACCAGGCCTAAACATAACAGCATAAATACTCTTAAAAGAAAACACAGAAGTAAAAATCTTCACAGTTTGGGTTTAGGTAAAGATTTCTTGGGCTTCCCTGGTGGCTCACACAGTAAAGAATCTGTCTGCAATGCAGGAGACCTGGGGTTCGATCCCTGGGTCAGGAAGATCCCCTGGAGAAGAGAATGGCTACCCACTCCAGTATTCTTGCCTGGAGAATTCCATGGACAGGGGAGCCTGGGGGACTATGGTTCTAAGTTGTTGTATCAAAAGGACAAGTAATCAAAGAAAAAATTGGTAACTGGGACTTCAGAATTAAAAACTTGGGTGCTACAAATGACATCATCAAGAAAGTGAAAAAAACAAGCCACAGAATGGGAGGAAAGATGTGCAAATCGTATAGTTGACAAGTGGCTTGCATGCAGAACATACAGCGTCCATGACCATACCACCCTGAACATGCCCGATCTCGTCAGAACACAGAAAGAACGCTAACAAATTCAATAACAAAAACAGAAATAACCCTATTAGAAAACCAGGCAAAGGATCTGAATAGATAGTTCTTCAAAGATTACAAACAGCCAATAAGCATGTGAAAAGATATCCAACATCATTAGGCATTGGGAAAATGCAAATCAAAACCACAATGAGATTTCACTTCACATCCGTGTGCTGGGATATAAGTAAATGGACAGACAGTCTCAAGTATGGATGTCCAACTCTGTGACCCTGTGAACTGTAGCCTGCTAGGTTCCTTTGTCCATGGGATTCTCTAGGCAAGAGTACTGGAGTGGAGTGCCATGCCCTCCTCCAGGGGATCTTCCCAACCCAGGGATCAAACCCATATCTCTTCCACTGGCAGGCAGATTCTTTACCACTTAGCCACCAGGGAAGATCCAAAATGAAACATATGTCCCTACAAAAAGAACTCTATGTGGATGTTCATAACAGCTTTCTTCATGATAGCCAGTGTCCAAATGGGAGAATGTCCATCAATGTCCAAAAAATTAGCCAAATGTTCACCAGTGGGTGAGCGGCCAAACAAAATGTGGTAATCCACACACTGGAATACTGTTCAGTAGAAAGGAACAAAGTGCTGATACAAACTGCAACATGGTGAATCCTAGAAAGATAATGTTAAGGGAGAGAAGCTAGTCACAAAAGACCACAGATTATATGATTCCATTTATATGAAATGTCCAGAAAAGGCAAAGTTACAGAGGTAAAGTAGTAGCTGACTGCGCTGGGAATGGAAACATAAAGAGACTGAAAATGGACACAAAGTATCCTTTCTGGGGAGAGGAAGAGGTTCTAAAATTGTGATGCTGTGCCACTCCACAAAATTTATTAAAAACCAGTAAAACTTAAAATGAGTGAATGTTATGGTACCTCAACAGAGTCATTTAAAAACAGAAAAGCAAAGAAAAAAGGCATTCAGAAACAAAAGTTCACTTGTCTTTTGGAAATGTACCAACGGGAACTTCTTATGCACTGATTTTCACAGACAATGAGAGTTAGGAGGGACTATATCGAAACTCCTATCTTAGTCACAGGAACCCTTCTTAAATAGGGAACTGGTCTGGCCTACATGGGTGGCGTAATTAAAGGTATTCATTGCGTTTTCTTCATTGATAGGTTAGAATGTTTTACATAACGTTTTCAATCCTGTTCGACTTGAACCAACGTTTCCAGGTTGATTGTTCCTACAGAAGTCCTTAGGTGAGACCTGAGGAAGTAAGTTTATTCTTTAGAAATTTCATTTATTGTCTGAAAGTGAAAGGGTTTCCAGGAGGGACCAAGAAATACTCAGAATTAGTGAACACAATTGGCACCTCTGAAACAGCTGTGGAGGCTTAAAATGTCCAGGGAAATCATCTTTCTAGGTCAACCACTGATGATTCCTGTACTCCGAGGAGGGAATTATCCGGTGATAAGATGAACTGGATAAACTGACTGGGACCTGAAAACAAATACAGGTAATTTTGAAGGCATGTTTTAATTGTGGAATTTCTCCCTTTGAGAATTTCTTCAAAACAGGTGTTGTAAACTTTTCAGAAAGACCATTATTTGCTAGGAGAAAGTAGTCTTAATTAGGATATGTGTCAAGGAAATATAATTATCAATTTGCCTAATTAAAATGAATATTTGAACATTCCTGAGGATTGTGAGCCTTCTCAGGTGAAACACGTACAACTTACTTTCTATAAACATCTGTTGACGGAGCCAAGCAGATTGTGTTAGCAGGAAATGGGTGACTGAGCCAAGCTTAACAGACAACAGAACTGTATGGGAATATTGTTCCTCAAAAATCACCAGGAGGAAGTCTTAAAAGTGCTTGCCATTGACTGTGTCCTCCCCAAATCCCTACACTGAAATCTAACCCCAAGTGTGACGATATTTGGAGGTGGGAACTCTGAGAGGTGATTAGGCCGTGAGGGCTCAGTACTGGGATTACCCGAGGACTTCCCTGGTGGGCCAGTGGTTGAGAATCCACCTGCCAATGAAGGGGACATGGGTTCAATCCCTGGTCCAGGAAGATTCCACATGCCACAGGGGCAACTGAAGCCCGGGCACCACAACTACTGAAGCCCGGGAGCCCACACTTCTCAACGAGAAGCTCGTGGACAGCAACTCAAGAGGAGCCCCTGCTTGATGCCACTAGGGAAAGACTTCCCAGCAACGAAGACCTGGCGCAACCAAAAAGAAAGAAAGACAATTTTTAAGAAAAGAGAGAGACCCGAGAGAGCTCACTCCCCACTTCCTCCACATGAGGACCCAGCAGGAGGACAGCCATCTACTGTAACGATGGTTACACATTAACAGTACACATACATTACATAAAATGCACAACCCCAGGAGGGAACTGTAACGCAAACTGTGGACTCTGGCTGATCACGTGGTGTCACTGTACGTTCCTCAAGCGTAACGAACATACCACTCTGGTGGGGGGATGCTGATAATGGGAGAGGCTATCCTGTGTGGGGGTGCGGTGGGCTATATGGGAAATTTCTGTACTTTCCTCCAGCTTTGCTAGGAACATGTAACTGATCTAAAAAATTAAGTCTCTAAAAAAAAAAAAAGAAGACGACCCATCTATGAATCAGGATGAAGGTTCTCATCAGACACTGAATCTGCAGGTTTCTTGACCTTGGATGGTCCTTTGACCAGCCTCCAGGATGTGAGCAATGCATTTCTGTTGTTTTTAAGGCACCCAAGCTTTTGTCATAGCAGCCCAGCTGGCTAAGAGAGCACGCCTTCATTTACTTGACAAACTTCACTTGAGAAATAAACTGTTTAATTCTGGAGGGGGCTTCCAGCAGGGAGCATGACGTTTATCAGGGTTGTGATTTTAGGCACAGTTACTGGAGTTCACCAAAACCTCCTTGACAGGCGATGTGTATTTTGGCAAGAGACAGAAAAAGCCAGTTCCTTTCCTTTCTCTTCCAAGCCTGCCCTTGGGGCAATTCCACCAGCTCACCCCCTGCCCACAGAGCCTGAACTGGCAATGGACCCTCCAAGGGCATGGCTCAAAGTCATCAGCAATGCGAACAGGGACCTGGGACCCAGGGAAGGCCGTGACAGAGGGAGAGGCCGCCTGGGCGTAGACTAGGTGCTCACCATGCAGTGACATGAACCCACAAGACTAGCCCTCCAAAACTGGGGGTTTCCCCAGTGGCTCAGAGCTAAAGAATCTGCCTGCACTGCAGAAGACATGGGTTTGATCCCTGAGTCAGCAAGATCCCTGGAGAAGGGCATGGCAACCCACTCCAGTATTCTTGCCAAGAAAATCCCATGGACAGAGGAGCCTGGTGGGCTGCAGTTCACAGAGTCAGACATGACTGAGCGACTGAGCACACAGGCATGATCCAAAGCCAGGCCTTCAGAAGCCCCGGGCTATATGGGATCTCCATCCATGGGCTCCTCTATCCATGGGATTCTCTTGCCTAGACTACTGGAGTGGGTTGCCACACCCTTCTCCAGGGGATCCTCTCGACTCAGGGATCGTACCCACATCTCCTGTGATACAGGCAGATTCTTTATCTCTGAGCCACCAGGGAAACTCCTGGTTTTGGAGGGCCAGGCTTAAAATCCCTAGACTTGTGGGTTCACTTCACTGTATGGTGAGCACCCAGTCCAACCACAGGCTGCCTCTCGAACTGTCACTGCCTTCCCTGGGTCCCAGATCCCTGGACACACACATACTAGGCAGGCTCACTGGGGCTGCTCAACCGGCAGGGGAGACCAAGTGCAGGCCCCACTTCTAGAAGTCCAAGGTCATTTTGCCTTCTCCTATCTCATCAATTTATCTTCTAAATCTCTCTCCATCCCCACATCTCCACAATTTTTTCCCAGGTGGATGCTTCTCTGGTCCTGGGGCAGCTCCGGTGAGCTGGGAAGCTTCATACCTCAGCACCCCCCTGTAATCTCCACCGGAAACCCCTACCACCTCCACACGTACCTCCAGTGACTGAAAATCAACACGTTCAAAGTGAACAATGTGTGCCTTGGAAATGTTGCCTCAGGACAAGTTGCTAAGCTCCAGCTTCCAATTAGACTGCACCCCAAGTTCCTCGAAAGCAGAAGCTCTGTTGCTACTGCTGCAGCCAGACTGTTCTTTCCAAAATGGAAACGGCATCACCTCATACATGCAGCTTAAAATCCCTTGGTGTCATGGGCTTCCCTGGTGGCACTAGTGGTAAAGAACCTGCCTGCCATTGCAGGAGATGTAAGAGATGTGGGTTCAAACCTTGGACTGGGGAAGATCCCCTGGACAAGAAAATGGCAACCCACTCAACCCACCCCAGTACTCTTGCCTAGAAAATCCCATGGACACAGGAACCTGGCGGCTGTAGTCTACGGGGACCACAAGAGTCAACGTGACTTAGTGACTGAATAACAACAACTGTAAGATAAGAACAAAGCTCCTCGATGACCCCCTTTCCCACAAGCCAATCGCATGCCACGCTGCCCCGCTCCACACTCAGGAGCTTCCTCCTCCTTTCAACCTTCCCTTTCCCGTCCCACCAGGTCAGACTTCCACTCGAACTCTGGTCCACAATGGCCTTCCTGCACTTCAGGGCCCAGGTCCCTCCCACCCACCCTTCAACCAGGGGCCAACACATGCTTCCCCAGGGAAGCCTCCCTCAGGGCCTTGTTCAGATCCCCTCCCTTCCCTGACATCTGCCAAGGCTGCTATTTATGCTGGTTTGTGTGACTGGCAGGTTAGTATAGGGCTCTCCAAGTAGCTACATGTCAGAGGGGGACTGTGTGGACTGTGTCAGTCACTCAGTCGTGTCCGACTCTTTGTGACCCCATGGACTGTAGCCTGCCAGGCTTCTCTGTCCATGGAACTCTCCAGGCAAGAGCACTGGAGTGGGTTGCCATTCCCAACTAGTTTCGCTCATCAATGCACTCTGGGATCTAATACAATTGCTGGGACAAGGGAGGTGCTTAGTACATTTGATGAGTGGGCAAATGGATGAACCAACAGACAAATGGATGGACAGACAGATGATACGATGGACATATGACAGACGGACTGGTGAATGGATGGTCTGGGAGATGGGTGGACGGACAGAAAAGAGAGAGAGGTAGGGAGAGAGAGAAGGAGGAAGAGACGGTCAAAGAGAACATTTGTTCCAGGGCCAAGCCCTCTTCTGAACCCTCAATCCCACCTTTTCCCATCTCCTCAGGTAATGCTCTCCAACCAATGAACCTGCCTTTTGCATTTTTCAACCCCAGATCCATCTCAGACCAATCACATGACCTTGGGCAAGTTGCCCAGCCTTTCTGAGACTGACTTTTTCCCCACTATAGAAAGAAGAGATCATAATAGCTAGTTCAACAGGACTGTTTTGAAGATTACATGAGATAGTCCACAGGCTTCCCTTGTGGCTCAGCTGGTAAAGAATCTGCCTGCAATGCGGGAGGCCTGGGTTTGATCCCCGGATTTGGAAGATCCCCTGGAGAAGGGAACAGCTACCCACTCCAGTATCTGGCCTGGAGAATTCCATGGACTGAACAGTCCGTTATGGGGTGGGGTCACAAACAGTTGAACAGGACTGAGCGACTTTCACTTTCTTTCACTTGAGACAATCCACACACAGCACAGAATACAGTGTCAGGCAAGCCATAAACAGCCGGTAGATGTTCGATGCTCCTATTGTTTCTACCATCTTTACTACTGTTGCAAACCCTCCAGCCTTCCAGCAGCCTTGCTCCTTCCTCAAGCTTCCAATGTCCTATGTCAACCTTGCATCACCAAAGGGCTCCAAGCAGAATCCTATGCTTGCTGCACATCCTCACTCGCTCCCATTCCTCAAGCACCATGCCCCCGGGCTTCCCCCTACAACGCTACTGAAACTCTCCTCCCAAAGGTGACAGGACAATCAAACCTGCTCAGCTACCACTCACCTAGACATCTGCAGCATCTGAGCCTGTGCACCACCCTGCCTGAGCCCCCCTCCCCAACTTTGGTACCAAGGCCAGTTCCTGGGTTTATCTTCCAAAATTTCTGGTTGCTTCCTGCTCTGAGACCTTTAGTGTGTCTTCCTGTTTCTTACCGCCTAAATGCAGGCATATCCTAAGGTTGCATACACACGTGCACACACACCATCCACTACTCCACACTTTTCCCCTGAGCAGTGACACTGACTCCTACAGCCATACCATTTACTTGCCTCTCTGGGGATGGCAGCACCCACACCTCCACCCCCGGCCGAGCACTGCATCCTCCAGGTTGCCCCAGATTTCCTGACGGCACTTCGAAGCCACCACTTCCCAATCAATCCCATCATACCTGACCCTCCTCCTTGCTTCCCGATTTGTGTTAAGAGTCTCACCAACACCTAAGACCTATGATCAAAATCCCAACTCCCAATGCAGTGGCCTATTTTTTGTGCCATAGCTCTGTGCTTAGATTATGAGTCCTTGCTTTCCCCTTGCTTTTTTCTACTCTCCACAAGATATCAGAGAATGCAGTAGGACTGCAATAAATACTTCCTGAACTGAAAATAGACAGGGCAGAGTCACAGGGAACTCTCATACCCTGCTAGTGGGAATATAAGTTGGTGCAAGTATTCTGGAAGGCGATGTGACATAGTAAAGCTGGAAAGACCATATTCTACAACCCAGAACTTTGCTCTCCTGGGTGGACACCTTGGAGAAACTTTCCCGTGTGTCCACAAGAAGACTTGTGCCAGAATGCTCATAACAGCACTGTTACCAACGGTGAAAAACAGAAAGAACCGAATGTCCATCATATCAGGATCCTCGCAGGAAATTGCTGGCATGTTCAAATTATGACAATTAAAGGAGCGTTTAAAGGGGGATTATTTTGGATGAGTAGAGTGTAGAACATCAAAGGATGGTTTAGTAGTCCAACACAGAAAAGCAGAACTCCCGTCTGAAAGGAGGCAGGAAGTGGTTACCCAAATCTGAAATGAGAGTTCCAGCAGAAAGGCCATGTTGAGAGAAGCAGCGAATTTCAGGGGAGAAGTACAGCCAGGGAAAGAGGAGCCTGAAAAACCTGGCTTAAAACTCAACATTCAAAAAACTAAGATCATAGCATTGGGTCCCATCACTTCATGGCAAACAGATGGGAAAACAACGGAAACAGTGAGAAACTTCATTTTGGGGGGCTGCAAAATCACTGCAGATGGTGACTGCAGCCATGAAATTAAAAGACACTTGTTCCTTGGAATAAAAGCTATGCCCAACTAAGACAGCATATTAAAAATCAGAGACATTACTTTACTGACAAAGGTCTCTCTAGTCAAAGCTGTGTTTTTCCAGCAGTCATGTATGGATGTGAGTTGGGCCATAAAGAAAGCTGAGCACCGAAGAACTGATGCTTTTGAACTGTGGTGCTGGAGAAGACTCCTGAGAGTCCCTTGGACTGCAAGGAGATCCAACCCGTCCATTCTAAAGGAAATCAGTCCTGAATACTCACTGGAAGGACTGATGCTGAAGCTGAAGCTCCAATCCTTTGGCCACCTGATACAAAGAGCCAACTCACTGGAAAAGACCCTGATGGTGGGAAAGACTGAAGGCAGGAGGAGAAGGGACGACAGAGGATGAGATGGTTGGATGGCATCGCTGACTCAATGGACATAAGTTTGAGCAAGGTCCAGGAGTTGGTGATGGACAGGGAAGCCTGGTGTGCTGAGTCCATGGGGTCACAGTCAGACACAACTGAGTGACTGAACTGTACAGCCAACCAGAGGCAGCTCCACAAAGAAGTCAGGGGAATAAACCCTTTAGCTTTCCCATCCCTCTGGTCTCCAATCAGGACTCCCCATTGATTCAATCCAACAGAAGGCCCGAGGGCAAGGAGCCCATGGATGAAGCCAATGGAGATCAACCTTCTAGAGCTCGGTGGGGAAGGGAGGGTGTAGATTTGGAAAACAAAGGGAAGATCCTTAGAATATCTAGCAACAGACTGTATCAAGTATTGATATATGCTTATATAATGGAATACTGCCCAGCAGGAAAATGAGCAATGAACTGTCGAAAATTCTTAAAGAACTACTTAAACCAACATGGATAAACCTCAAAAACCTCACACTAAGTTGAAACAGAGAAGGAACCTGCGGGGTCCTCCAGAAAACGAAAGCCTTTCTGTGTCCCTCATTTCTTGTTTGAAAAAAAGGCTTTAGTCTCCTAAACCTTCCCTGAGTTCCCAAGAACAGATTCAAGGGGTTAATAATGAGGGACTTGAGGGAATGCAGAAAGGAAGGGAAAGCAGTCAAGAAACAATAATGACGGGATAAAACAGAGCCCCAGTCCCTCCACAAGGGAGGCACATAACAATCTGATCCAGTCTTTTGAGTTCTGCGGCCCTCTCCACCCCCCAGGTGGAGGATGAACTAACATGGTGAGAACCCCAGACTGGTCAGAACTAGAGGCTGAGGCCTGAGATTCCTGGAGCCCTACCCTGTTACCTCACCAGAAATCAATCAGAAGAAAGTGGTTCACCCTGAAGCTGTCTCCCCAACTGCTGCCTTTAAATACTCTTCCCTGAGGGACTTCCCTAGCAGTCCAGTGGTTAAGACTCCCCCTTAAAATGCAGGGGGTGTGGGTTCAATCCCTGGTCAGGCAGCTGAGAGCCCACTTGCCTCCCAGCCAAAAAATCGTCCACATTTTAAAAAAATATCCTAAAAAAAAAGAACCATAACCTCTTCCCTGAAAAGCAGAGGAACCTGGAGTCTTTTGAGGATGAGTCACCTGCTCTCCTAGCTTGGCCCTGCAATAAATCCTCCTCTGCTCCAACCTCTTGATATTTTGGTTTGTTTGGCCTCACTGTGCGTCACGCACATGAACTTGGGTTCAAAAAACAGTGAAAAAGGCACATTAAAACAATATTTAGAGAATGGGCACTGTAACAGGTTGTATTTTAAAATGCACCTCAACCAGATGCCTGGCCCTATATGCTCTTCCAGAACCCTGACTCCTTCCCCACCCTCCCACCAACAGTTGCAGAAGATAAAAGAACAAAACTTTAGACCAGAGAGTTACAGGGAAAAAAACCTACTTTAGTAATGGTGACCAAGGGAAAATTTGTCTGAGAAAGTGATCAAACTTTAATTAAGGTGGGAAGGATTGAGAAAGAACCAAACCCATCAGCCAGCGATTAGCCAGGCCCTACAGAGAGAAAGGACTTGGCCTTTTAAAACAGGAGTTCAAGAAGCCCAGTGAAGCAGAATTGAGCAAGAAGAATGACGCGCGTGAAGCAATAAAGGTGAGCACAAGCCGGATTGTACACGACATCTGGGGTGGCTTCCCCGGGGTGACAAAAGCCGGCGAGTTCATGGGAGGGAAGGTGATTCCACGCAGCAAAACCCGCAGGGAGGGACAAGCAACGGGAAGCAGTGATCTCTCTTGGGGCTCCGGAGTGAACATTCACTCAGCACTTAGCCTGTGTCAGGAACCGGGTTACAGAAATTCTTTGAACCTGCTGTCTCCTGTGAGGTAAGCATTAACAAACCCATTCTCACAGCGAGGCGAATTAGCTAACTCCAAAGTCCAAGCACGTAACTCGAACACAACTCTTGACTGCCTCCCCGCTCTCTCAGCTCTGAAGGCACTGCTAACATTTGGGTGAATGACTCATATTGTAGAAGATAACCACGATTACGGAGTATAAAACTACATAATGGTCAACAAACATAATAAAAATAACCGCATCCCAAGTGCACCCAGCGCTTACCCCGCGCCACACAGAACCTCGCTGCTTTATTCCCGCTTTACAAATGAGGAAACTGAGGCTAACACTCCCTGAGCCACGTATCCAAGGCAGGACTTAGAAACCAAGTCTAACTGCACAGCCCATGCTATCAACTGTGTTTTGCTGTCTCACTTTTATCTTCTCTCCGAGAACCTCGCTCAAGGCCAACGAGGTTCCACGTCTGCCGGACCCCCAGCCCAGGCACGCCTCTCTCAGAGGCGCCCCTGGAAGCCCCACGTGCGCGAGGTGCGGTTGCTATTGCGGTCCCCAGCCCACGGGGTGCAGCCCCCACTGGGGTCCGGCTGGAGGTGCGCATCCCAACCTAACGTTCCCCGCGCCGAATGTTCCGCAGCCCTGAAACCACCCACTCCCCAGCAGGAAGTACCTGAGGAAAAGGCGTCCAGGGTCCTGCCCCGCGCTCTGTGGAAAACACCCCCCGCCTCTGCAGCCGACATGGCGAGCGAGTATTTTGGCCTCAACTGAGTCGTCTGCGTAGCAAGGAGCTGCGAGACTCCTAACTGCCCGAGCGCCGGGTGGGGCCTGCCCGGTTGGGGGCTGCGCCCTCTGCTTGGGGCGGGGCGGGGCCGGCGGGCGCGCAGGACTCGGTCTCTCGGGGCGCCACTAGTGCTGTCTGAACGGGGCGGAAGCGTGAGCGGCCCCTCTGGAATCGACTGGGGCTTCTGGCGAGTGGAGGCCACTTGCCAGTCGCCTGCGTGGGCAGAGGGAGTGAATTTGGGCTCGGGCATGGGGGCATCCCTTCGCTAAAGGTGGGGGCACCAGGTTTAACAAGTAGAGATGAACCCAGGTCTCCCGTATGCTAGGCGGGTTCTTCTTCCCTCTGAGCCACCAAGGAATCCCAAGATTACAGGACACACAGTTAAATTGGAATTTCAGATAAGCAATGAATGATAAATATGTCGTATGTAATTTGCAAGATGCTTGTACTAAAATCTTTGTAGTTGTTTATCTGAAACAGCAGTTTAAGTGGGGACTTGTATTTTATCTGGTCCAAAGGACCCAGCCCTGTCCTTGGGGGATAAGACAGGACGGTTCTACAGGCCACCTGCTGTGATCGCTGACATTTCATTCTGAAGCAGCTTCAGTTTTGCTTGTCATCAGCACTATCACCATCATTCCGTTTGAAACCAAATCCCCCTGAAATTGAGTTCTTTTACCAAATTGTGATTAATCTCACTATTGAAAATTTTATTCTCTTACTGTCCAGCCCTTGTTCCCATCAGGATTGAGGACTATCAAAGAATAGGGGAGACTGAAACCAACCAGGACTGGGGCCTTCCAGGGTAGAAAAACTCTGTCATGTCCCCTTGTTTATTTGTAGAGGGAAAAAAAAAAACGCTAGCCTCTGAGGCCTCTGTTGAGTTCCAAAGAGCAGGCTCAAGCAGTTAATGATTAAGACAGCAGAGTCACCAGATTCTGTAGGAATGTAGGTAAACAATCTGATGTATATGAAGACACCCCCCCAACTCAGGTGGAGGGTGATAACTACATGCTGACCACAAGCACAAGACTCCAGACTGGTTGGAACCAGAAGGTTAAAATTTCAGAAACATCACCCTGTTACCCCACCAACCAATCAAAAGAAAGTCTATAAGCATTCTAGACACTCTTGCCTAACACTGTCTTTAAAACCCCTTGCTAGAAAGCCATCAGTTTATTTTTGTCTTTTGAGCATGAGCTGCTGCTGCTGCTGCTACCCCCTACAAATAAACTCTACTTTGCTGCAAACACCCAATGTCAGAGTTTGGCTTTCTGCACCATGGACACAAGAGTCCTTGCTTGGTGACACATTACTGTCACCACCCCTCATTTAGCATCTGGGATTGTTAAGCACTTTGCACCAGCTCACTTCATACAAAACCTCAGGGGATGGTGCTGTCATTCTCTGCATTTATCAGAAGAGGAAACTGATGCCCAGAGAGATGAAATGGTATGCACAAGGTGACACACATCCAGGAAAGTAGTGAAACAGCCACCCACCTGTACTAGTATCTGTCCAACAACAACAACAACAACAACAAAAATCATTAAAATGAACTACTAAGCTAGCGTTTCTCAAACCTGCTTAAAACAGAAATTCCAGACTGGAGCTGCTGTACCTGAAATACATCCTCTGTACCACATCACCAAATTGTGTCTTGGAGACAGAGTTTGGAGTAAAGTAGAAAAAAAGAGCTTTATTGCTTTGCTGGGCAAAGAGGGCCACAGTGTGCTAATGTCCTCAAAACTGTGTGTCAAGACCTGGAAGGGGTAGTGAGAAGTTTCATAGGAATGGTTCAAAGAGGAGGGTGTGATCAGCTCATGAATATTCTTCTGATGGTGGGGAGGCAACTTGAAGTCAGCATGATCAACCTCCTGGTTCCAACTGGTCTGGGGTCTACGTGCTTGTGGGCAACATGCAGTTAACATATCACACCAGTTAGGGATTTCAGTATCTGCAAAACAACTCAAGGATATTGCTATGTGCATCCCTTCAGGGGGAACTGGACCCTGCTCCAAGGCTGCACTACTGTTTCTTGCCTGTTCCTTCTTTGTCTCTGCAACCATCCCACCTCCCCGCCCCCTCACTGATTAGCAACTGTTTGGACCTGCCCACCGGAACTCAACATTCCGAAAACTAAGATCATGACATCCAGTCTGATCACTCTATGGCAAATAGATGGGGAAACAATGGAAACAGTGAGAGACTTTATTTTGGGGGGCTCCAAAATCACTGCAAATGGTGACTGCAGCCATGAAATTAAAAGACGCTTGCTCCTTGGAAGAAAAGCTATGACAAACCTAGACAGCATATTATAAAGGAGAGACATTACTTTGCCAACAAAGGTCCATCTAGTCAAAGCTATGGTTTTTCCAATAGTCAAGTATGGATGTGAGAGTTGGACTATAAAGAAAGCTGAGTGCCGAAGAATTGATGCTTTTGAACTTTGGTGTTGGAAAAGACTCTTGAGAGTCCCTTGGACTGCAAGGAGATCCAACCAGTCCATTCTAAAGGAAATCAGTCCTGAATATTCATTGGAAGGACTGATGCTGAAATTGAAGCTCCAATACTTTGGCCATCTGATGCAAAGAACTGACTCATTGGAAAAGACCCTGATGGTGGGAAAGATGGAAGTTGGGAGGAAAAGGAGATGACAGAGGATGAGATGGTTGGAATTCATCACAAACTCAGTGGACATGAGTTTGAGTAATCTCCAGGAGTTGGTGATGGACAGTCAAGCTTGGCATGCTGCAGTCCATGGGGTCTCAAAGAGTTGGACAAGACTGAGTGACTGAACTGAACTGGAACTCAGCAAAGGTCATGGAGGCTTGAATGAATCCTATTTCCTGTAACCAAGAAATGGGGGACACAGAAAGACTTTGGTGGACTTCCCTGGTAGTCCAATGGTTAAGAATCTGCCAGCCAATGCAGGGGACAGAGTTTTGGTCCCTGGTATAGGAATATTCCACATGCCACAGGACAACTGGGCTCATGAGCCACAACTACTGAAGCCTACATGCTCTAGAGCCCACATGTTGCAACTAGAGAAAGCTTGCGTGCAGCGACAAAGACCCAGTGCAGCCAAAAATAAATAAATTAAAAAAAAATTTTAAGAGTGGCTTTTATGCCCAGGAGCCCCCAGGGGCTGAGTGACACAGCCCAATTTCACTACTGAGTCTAAATCTTCGGAAGAAGGGTCTGCTTCTAACTCCCTAGGAGTTCTTAGGCTATGACAAGATTGGAAATTCTTTTAACTAGCTACCTACATCTGAAGCATTGTTTGGGTGACTAAAATGACCAGGGCAACTGCTCCCTAATCTTGGACAAGAGGTAGTAAATGATAGCAGTTAAGAATATAAGTTCCAGGGAGTTCTAGAGTCAGACTCGCTGGTTGTACTGTGCTTTGTCGCTGAGTCATGTCCGACTCTTTGTGACCCCATGGATTCTAGCCCACCAGGCTCCTCTGTCCAGGGGGATTCTCCAGGCAACAATACTGAAGTGGGTTGCCATGCCCTCCTTCAGAGGATCTTCTCAGCACAAGGATGGAAACTAGGTCTCCCGCATTGCTGGCGGTTCTTTACAGCCTGAGCTACCAGGGAAGCCCAAGAATACTGGAGTGGGTAGCCTATCCCTTCTCCAAGGGATCTTCCTCACCCAGGAATCAAACCAGGGTCTCTTGCCTTGCAGGCAGATTCTTTACCAGCTGAGCTACCAGGGAAGCCCACTTGCTGGTTGTATGAGCTTGCAAATTACTTAGTTTCTCCATGCCTCAATTTCACTAAAGTGAAAGTGTTAGTCACTCAGTTGTGTCTAACTCTTCGCAACCCCATGGGCTGTAGCCCACCAGGCTCCTCTGTCCATGGAATTTTCCAGTCAAGAACACTGAAGGAGTTGCCATTTCCTTGTCCAGAGGATCTTCCTGACCCAAGGGGTTGAACCCTGCTCTCCCGCATTGCATGTAGACCCTTTACCATCTGACGACCAACCAGGGAAGCCCTCTGTCAAGCAAAAACAATTGTAGTGAGAAATGGAGCCAAGTTCAGTTCAGTCGCTCAGTCGTGTCCGACTATTTGCAACCCCATGAACTGCAGCAGCATGTCGGGCTTTCCTGTCAATCACCAACTCCCAGAGCTTGCTAACATTCATGTCCATTGAGTCAGTGATGCCATCCAACCATCTCATCCTCTGTCGTCCCCTTCTCCTCCCGCCTTCATTCTTTTCCACCGTCAGGGTCTTTTCCAGTGAGTCAGTTCTTCTCATCAGGTGACCAAAGTATTGGAGCTTCAGCTTCAGCATCAATCCTTCCAATGAACATTCACGACTGATCTCCTTTAGAATGGACTGGGTGGATCTCCTTGCAGTCCAAGGGACTCTCAAGAGTCTTCTCTAACACCACAATGCAAAAGCATCAGTTCTTCAGCGCCCAGCCTTCTTCATAGTCCAACTCTCACATCCATACATGACTACTGGAAAAACTATAGAGAAATGGAATATTTCCTGCCATATCAGTAAAAGAGGATGTCACAGTCATCAGTGATTGCAGCCCTCCAATGTGAGTTCCTGAGTTCTAAGGGTACTCAGGAAAGAGAAGAATACCTGTGAACCAGCAGCCATCAGGACCACAGCCACCCAATACAGTGAGCCCCAGGGGAGCTCAGGATGTGAAAAAACATAGGATACTGGCCCTAGGGTAGCTGAGATACATATGAAAGAAATGATATCAGTTAGCCCAGACTCTTACATCTTCCCATACATAGAAAAGTATTAAATTCCTTAACTTGGGATATCTGGCTTCCTTTATTTAACAATAATCTTTTGATGCTCAGACTACCAGCCATTTGTTGTAAAATGTCTGTATAACCTGGCTCCTCCCTTTGCCTCCTTGGAGCAATTCTTTCAGGGTCACTTGAGATGCTGTCTCTCAGGCTGGAAGTCCTAAAAATTCCCACTGCATAAAATGTAACTCTCAACTTTTCAGTTCAGTTCAGTTCAGTCGCTCAGTCATGTCTGACTGTTTGCGACCCCATGAATCACAGCACGCCAGGCCTCCCTGTCCATCAACAACTCCCGGAGTTCACTCAAACTCACTTCCATCGAGTCAGTGATGCCATCCAGCCATCTCATTCTCTGTCATCCCCTTCTCCTCCCACTCCCAATCCCTCCCAGCATCAGAGTCTTTTCCAGTGGGTCAACTCTTCGCATGAGGTGGCCAAAGTATTGGAGTTTCAGCTTTAGCATCAGTCCTTCCAATGAACACCCAGGACTGATCTCTTTTAGAATGGACTGGTTGGATCTCCTTGCAGTCCAAGGGACTCTCAAGAGTCTTCTCCAGCACCACAGTTCAAAAGCATCAATTCTTCGGCACCCAGCTTTCTTCACAGTCCAACTCTCACATCCATACATGACCACTGGAAAAACCATAGTCTTGACTAGACGGACCTTGGTTGGCAAAGTAATATCTCTGCTTTTTAATATGCTGTCTAGGTTGGTCATAACTTTCCTTTCAAGGAGTAAGTGTCTTTTAATTTCATGGCTGCAATCACCATCTACAGTGATTTTGGAGCCCCCCAAAATAAAGTCTGACACTGTTTCCACTGTTTCTTCATCTATTTCCCATGAAGTGATGAGACCAGATGCCATGACCTTAGTTTTCTGAATGTTGAGCTTTAAGCCAACCTTTTCACTCTCCTCTTTCACTTTCATCAAGAGTCTTTTTAGTTCCTCTTCACTTTCTTCCATAAGGGTGGTGTCATCTGCATATCTGAGGTTATTGATATTCTCCCAGCAGTCTTGATTCCAGCTTGTGCTTCTTCCAGCCCAGCGTTCCTCATGATGTACTCTGCATATAAGTTAAACAAGCAGGGTGACAATACACAGCCTTGATGTACGCCAAAACTCAGCAGTGGCCACAGGACTGGAAAAGGTCCATTTTCATTCCAATCCCAAAGAAAGGCAATGCCAAAGAATGCTCAAACTACCACACAATTGCACTCATCTCACATGCTAGTAAAGTCATGCTCAAAATTTTCCAAGCCAGGCTTGAGCAAAATGTGAACCGTGAACTTCCAGATGTTCAAGCTGGATTTAGAAAGGGCAGAAGAACCAGAGATCAAATTGCCAACATCTGCTGGATCATCGAAAAAGCAAGAGAGTTCCAGAAAAACATCTATTTCTGCTTTATTGACTATGCCAAAGCCTTTGACTGTGTGGATCACAATAAGCTGTGAAAAATTCTGAAAGAGATGGGAATACCAGACCACCTGACCTGCCTCTTGAGCAACCTATAGGCAGGTCAGGAAGCAACAGTTAGAACTGGACATGGAACAACAGACTGGTTCCAAATAGGAAAGGGAATACATCAAGGCTGTGTATTGTTGTGGCTAATTTTTAAGTCGACAGTACTATCTTGGTCATAGAGCTGCTTGGAGGCTTAAATGAGTTGGTACATCCAAGTGCTTAAAACAAAAATGGTACAGATGAACTTATTTTCAAAAGAGAAATAGAATCACAGAAGTAGAAAACAAACTTATGTTTCCCCCTCAAGGAGGGGAGGGAGGTGGGATGAGTTGGGAGACTGGGATTGACATTGCGAGTCCCTGGACTGTAGCCCGCCAGGTTCCTCTGTCCATGGAATTCTCCAGGCAAAAATACTGGAGTGGGTTGCCATGCCCTCCTCCAGGAAATCTTCTCAACCCAGGGATCAAAACCAGGTCTCCTACATTGCAGGCAGATTTTTTACCACTGAGCCACCAGGGAAGCCTCATACACACACTACTATATATAAACTAGATAACTAATGAGAACTATAACTAGTGTATAGCACAGGGAACTCAACTCAATGCTCTGTAAAGAAGGAAATGGGAAGGAAATCTAAAACTGATTTCCCTGGTGGTCCTGTGACTAAGACTCTGAGTTTCCAGCGCAGGTGGCCCAGGTTCAGTCCCTGGTTGGAGAACTATATTCCACATGCTGTGAGGATTACGCATGCCTCAGTGAAGGCTGAATATCCTGAGTGCCACAGCTAAGACCCTGTACAGCCAAATAAATAAAAATATATTTTTAAACAATTAAAATAAAGTTAGGCATGAAATAAATACAGATACATACATATATATTTTAAAATAAAATAAAAATTAAAAGTGGATATATGTACAACTTCAGAGTTGATTGTAAATCAGTGTTACTCCAAAAAATAAATAGATAAAGTGTGCTAGGAGGAAAAGTGCTTAAAACAATTGGTCTAAAGCAGATGGGAAGTACTGAATGAATACTGGCCACTGTTATTGTAATCATTATTGATCACTATATCCCTGAACAAAAAAAGTGATAGTGTTTAGTAGCTCAGTCATGTTTGATTCTCTGCGACGCCATGAACTGCAGTCTGCCAGGCTTCTCTGTCCATGGGCTTCTCTAGGCAAGAATACTGGAGCGGGTAGCCATTCCCTTCTCCAGGGGATCTTCCTGACCCAGGGGTTGAATCTGAGTCTCCTGCACTGCAAGCAGATTCTTTACCATCTGAGCCACTGGGGAAACCCTATTCACTGCCTATGGCCTGGTCCCGCAGAAGATTCTCAGGAAAAGCTGGAGGAATGAATTGATAAACGAGCATCAAGGATCCTAACAGAGGCCTCAGGCCCCTGTGAGATGCAGCCCACCCGCGAATTGTGAGGCCACTGGTTTCGGTTCCTTAAATATGAAATCCATTTCCCTCTTTGCCCCTGTGGTCCCTTCTGTTTACAGTGCATCCGCCCATTCAAATATCAAGGCCTCTGCTTAAATCACACTTGGCCACAGTGAAGCCTTACCCTACACACTTGTACACACTCTTCCAATTTTTAAAAATTTTTTGGTCACGTCTCATGGCCTGTAGCGGGATCTCAGTTCCAGCCAGTACCCGGCAGTGGAAGCTCAAGAGTCTTAACAACTGGACCACCTAGTTATCCCTCATTGTTTTTCTAGCACTCTGCTCATGACCTTCACAGCCCTTTGCACAGTTGGTTATCATGTGCTCTCACATGGTTGATGTGTAACTATAGATGTAACTGTTGATTTAATGTTGTCTCTCCCAGTTCAAATATAAGGTCTATGAGGGCAGTTACTTTGTCTTGCCCACCAAGAGGGTACATAAACTCAAATGGCTTTTGCATGATAAATAAGTGGGTGATGATTATCTTGGTAGGATAACCCTGTGTACAACTTGGGCAGTGATGGCAAGTAACCTTAGAGCTGCATGGGTGCCACTTACTGATGGCTCCAGCTGCAACTACATCTTGTCCACCACTCAGATCAGCGACCTCTGAGCCGCATTGCCTGCCACATCCTCCCCTGATCACTGAGCTTCCACTCTCCCCTGACTGTACTCTTTTAGCTCATATGCTTTTGTTTTCACTTGTCTGCCTAGAAGGCAAGAGAGGCAGACAGGCAGCCTAAGAAGAGCATATTCCTGGACAGCAGGCTGACCTGTTCAGTCCACTGCTCAGCTGTGTGACCTTCAGCATGTCATTGAATCTTTCTAAGCTTCTAAGTCACTTCAGTCATGTCTGACTCTTTCCCTAGTGTATGGACTGTAGCCCGCCAGGCTCCTCTGTCTATGGGCTTCTCCAGAAAAATTCTCCAGACAAGAATCATGGAGTGGGTTGCCACACCCTATTCCAGGGGAATCTTCCCAGCCAGGGATCGAACCTGCATCTCTTATGTCTCCTGCATTGGCAGGCAGGTTCTTTACTGCTATCACCATCTGGGAATCCCTCTCTTCTGAGCTTCAGGTTCTTCATCTTAAAGGAGATAATCAGAGGGTTCCCTGCCAGACCAGTGCTTAGGACATGGCACTTTCACTATAGAGATGGCATGGATTCAATCCCTGGTTGTGAAACTAAAATCCTGCAGGCTGAGGGACTTCCTTGGTGCTCCAGCAGCTAAGACTCTGTGCTTCCAATGCGAGGGGCCTGAGTTAAATCCCTGGTTGGGGAACTAGATCCTGCAAGTCACAAGACGGAAGATCCTACAGGCTGCAACTAAGACCCAGCACAGCCAAATAAATAAATATTTCTTTAAAAAAGAAAGAAAAAAAAATCCTACAACCCATGTAGTGTGGCAATAATAATAATAATAAAATAAGTAAATATGGATGATGATAGCATCATTGGTTTTTGTGAGGAGTAAATGACTCTCTAGGCAGAGTTTCTGGAGCATACTAAGTGCTTGATATATTTTGGTGTCATTGATATTGTTAATATTGTTGTTGGAATACATTTTGACTCATTTTTGTCTAGTCAAAACCCTACACTTTCAAGAGTCTTTTAGGGAATTTCCTGGTGGTCTAGTGGTTAGGACTCAGCACTCTGACTGCCAGGGTCCTGGGTTCAGTCCCTGGTCAAGGAACTGAGATCTTGCAAACTGCAAGGTGCAGCCAAAAAAAAAAATTTCTTTTAATTGGCTATACTTCAATAAAATTTTTTTAAAATTAAAATAAATTTTAAAAGGGATTCTATTCAGGTGTTACCTCTTATATGAGCCCGACATCATTTCACTGCAGGTAACTAGATTATCAGCTCAGATTGGTCTGATCAGAAAAAGGAATTTCTCAGCATACATAATTTAAGACTCCAGGATGTGTGGCCAAGATGGTAGAGTAAGAAAACCAAGCTCACCTCCTCCCTAGGCACCCCAAAATTACAATTCACAGAGCAATTATTTATGAGAAAGACTGGAAGATTAGGAGAAAAGGGTCCTCTACACTAAAGGAATAAACCCAGAACCAGATATGTTAGAGGAACCACTGACCGAAACTGCCTGCCCTGGCCAGGCACCATAGTAACCACTTGTGTGAGTTATCTTGTAACAGGAGGTTAACTAACAAGCTAACACCAAATGGAAGATTTCAGGAAGGGTCAAAAGGCGAGAGGAGACTCCAGTCCATATATCCCACCAACCTCCCAGAATCCTTCTTGCTGGCATCCATCTTGGCTGAGCGATGCATGTGCCATCCGGAAGACCCCTGAGTCAGAATGATTGGCCAGAGATGACCCAGAAACTAACCTCATCACCATGAAACCCCAGACTGCAAGCCATGTGGCAGATCAGTTTCTCCTGGGTTCCCTCACCCTTCTGCTCTCCACCCAGGCACCCCTTCCCAGTAAAGTCTCTTGCTTTGTCAGCACGTGTGTCTGCTTGGACAATTCACTTCCAAGTGTTAGACAAGAGCCTGCTCTCGTGCCCTGGAAGGGGTCCTCTTTCCTGCAACATGAGATGTTTAGGCGGGTGGAGATGTGGTCCAGTCCAGACCTTCCATGCTCGAGTAGGCAACCCACAAGCAGGAGGATAATCACAACTGCAGAGATTCTTCCCAAGGAGTGAGGAGTCTTAGCTTCACATCAGGCTCCTGAGTCTGAGGTTCCTGCATGAGAAAGATGAGCCCCCAGAATGTTTGACTTTAAAGGCCAGTGGGGCTTACATATAGGAGAGCTCGAGGACTATAGGAAACAGAGCCTCTGCTTTTAAAGAGTGCATGCAAAATCTCATGTGCTTTGAGTCCCAGCTCCAACAGTAACTTGAAAGGAGTCAGACCTACTCGTTGATCTTAGAGAACCTCCCTGAGAGTCAGCAGGCAAGTGGAAGCCCCCCTCCCTACCCCACCCAGGGACATAGACATGGGTGGCAGCCATCTGGGTGAGCTTGTTCTACCAGGACACTAGTGATGGCTAAGGGCCATTCTGGAGTCCTCCCTTAAGCCTATTTGTGACAGGGGCTTACCTGCCCACCAGTGGGCCAGCATTAGTCTCAAGACACTGCAGGCCCTGCAGTCAGCTGACCTGGGACCCAGCCACTTCCAGCCTAGTGCCAGCCCTGGACTCCCCAGGTCACACAGCCAGCCAGCCCAGGATCTGGTCTCTCCCACCAACTGGCAGGCACCAGCCCTGAGACTCCCTGGGCTGTGCAGGTAGTCATGCCAGGGCTCAGCCCTGCCCATGAGCAGGCTGGCAGTTTCTGCACAAGGCAGAGCCTGGTAGACAACTGGGCTCAAGTTCAACCTTGCCTACCAGCATGCCCATAGTACCTGACCCCATCACAACAGAAGGGCCCATGCCATCCCGTTAGGGGGCACCCCTAGAGTATATAGCTCCACTGACCAGAGGGGAGTGTGGTGCTGGGCAGTATATCAGCTAGTGACCATGATGCGCCCCTCCCCACTCTATAAAAGGGGCCCTTTTTCTTCCATCCTACCCTTTCCAACAGCTAATCAAAATGCATTGTTATTTAGTAGGCTTCCCGGTGGCTCAGACAGTAAAGAATCTGCCTGCAAAGTGGGAGACCCAGGTTCAATCCCTGGGTAGGGAAGATCTCTTGGAGAAGGACATGGCTACCTACTCCAGTATTCTTGCTTGGAGAATTCCATGGACAGAAGAGCCTGGTGGGTGAAAGTCCATGGGGTCACAAAGAGTTAGACATGACTGAGCAATTAACACTTTTCACACTCAAGACTTTTCATATGTGTTCTCTCCTTTTACCCCCTGAACAAAATGAAGTTCCACTTTTTGCTAAAAACAAGATCACAGGACTTCCCCAGTGGTCCAGAGGTTAAGAATCTGCCTGCAAGTGCAAGAAATGTGGGTCTGATTCCTGACCTGGGAAGATTCCACATGCTGTGGAGCTGCTGAGCCTGAGCCACCTACACCCTGTGTTCCACAATGAGAAGCCTGCACACTGCAGCTAGAGAGTAGCTCCCTCTCATCACAATTAGAGAAAGCCTGTGTGCAGCAATGAAGATGCTGCACAGCCAAAAATAAATAATTTATACGGAAAAAAGTGAAAGTGAGGTCATTCAGTCATGTCCCACTCTTTGCAACCCCATGGCATGTAGCCTGCCAGGCTCCTCCATCCACGGGATTTTCCAGGAAATATATTACATAAAAAAAATCATAGAGCTTCAAGGAAACTAAGTAACTTGCCTGGAGTTACTGAGTCAGCTCGTCATTTACCCAAAGAAGCAAAGCCAGGAATCCTCTTTCCACCCTCTTTCGGCCTCCTGTGGTCAGTTTCCGTGTCTGCCGGGTACTTCTTGGATGTGTACAAAGCCTCCCCATTGCCTACCATTTGATTTTTAAGTTTCTTAAGCTTTTGAAAACTTATGTCCCCAGGAGGTACTCATTTAGAGGCTAGGCTGGCCAGTCACATGACATGAATTTTACCACACTTGTTCCTCTCACTCCAGTATTCTTGCCTGGACAATCTCATGGACAGAGGAGCCTGGCAGGCTACAGTCTCTGGGGTCACAAAGAGTTGAACATGACTGTGCATGCACGCTGGCACATTCCACTTACTAGCTCTGTGCCCGTAGGTAAGTCACTGAACCTCTCTGAGCTTTGTTTTCCTCACCCCCTAAGTAAGGATAATCACACCTACCTACAGAAGTATTGACAAGATTTCAGAACATGGATTATTTAAAGTGTATATTATGACACATAACAATTGCTCAATAAATTGTGTGTAATTATTGTCGTCAGTATTATTTCAGATAAGCAATCAAAGACCTCCCAGCATCACAGCACACCTGGGTTTCTTGTGCACTGGGGCAAGGCTTCCTGGCATTCAGAACCTGGAATGGAGAGTTGGAGTTCAAAAACCCTCCCTTCAGGACTTCCCTGGTGGTCCAATGGTTAGGAATCCACCTTTCAATGAGGGGGATGTGGGTTCAATCCCTGGTAGGGGAACTAAGTTCCCACATCCTGCAGGGCAACTAAACCTGTGTGCTGCAACTACTGAGCCCATGACCACACCTAGAGAGTTCATGCACCACAGCGGAAGATCCTGTGTGACGCAGCGAAGAGTCCTCGTGCCACAGTGGAGACCCGGCTCAGCCACATAAGTAAATATTGGGGAAAAAACTTGGCATGATTGGAGGGACTTACTCTTTTTTTAAAATTCTAACCAATATTTAACCAATATTGTATTGGTTTTCCCATACATGATATGAATCCACCCTGGGTGTACATGTGTTCCCCATCTTGGACCCCCCTCCCACCTCCCTCCCCATCCCATCCCTCTGGTTCATCCCAGTACACCAGCCCCGAGCACGCTGTCTCATGCATTGAACCTGGACTGGCAATCTGTTTCACATATGATAATATACATGTTTCAATGTTATTCTCTCAAATCATCCCACCCTTGCCTTCTCCCACAAAGTCCAAAAGACTGTTCCATACATCTGTGTCTCTTTTGCTGTCTCGCATATAGGGTCATTGTTACCATCTTTCTAAATGTCATATATATGTGTTATTATACTGTATTGGTATTTTTCTTTCTGATTTACTTCACTCTGTATAATAGGCTCCAGTTTCATCCACCTCATTAGAACTGATTCAAATGCATTCCTTTTAATAGCTGAGTAATACTCCATTGTGTATATATACCACAGCTTTCTTATCCATTCATCTGCTAATGGACATCTAGGTTGCTTCCATGTCCTGGCTATTATAAACAGTGCTGTGATGAACATTGGGGTACACGTGTAGGGACTTACTCTTAACTTCCAGTCTTCATTTCTTTATCTGAATATAGAACTCAGTTTCCTGAAGAATTTAAATATTTTATCAATACTCACTTTGGGTTGTGAAAGATCATTTTTTTCCCTTTTTCAACAAGAATGAGTTCTGCTTCAAGCTCCAATCCTCTCAACTAAATTGTACATTTAGTGTACAATGTACAATGTAAGCTCCTTGCTGCATGGAATATACCAATGTCCAGAATTGAACTTGACACATAGGACGCTCCCAGTCAATCTGCTGAATTGAATTGAGTTGGCTCCAGTAGTAAAGAACCCTCCTGACAATGCAGGAGCTGCAGGAGACGAGGGTTCAATCCTTGGGTCAGGAAGATCCCCTGGAGGAGGGCATGGCAACCCTCTTCAGTATTCTTGCCTGGAGAATCCCATGGACAGAAGAGCCTCGTGGGCTACAGTCCATGGGGTCTCAAAGAGTTGGACATGACTAAAGCGACTTAGCATGCATGCACACTTCTTGTACTTACTAATGGTAAGAGTCTAGAGGACAAATTTCAAATTCCATTCAGTTTTCCCATGTGCCTTGGTCTTGGGTCAGTTCACGATGAATTACAACAACAAAATGCTACACACTTCAACGCCTGCCTCTTGCATTGTGTTTTCTTTAATCTGTCCTGTGTTTAGGCAAAGTAACTGCAGTTGATTCCTGGCGCTCTCTGGATGACGTATCTACCTTTGGGTGTTCAGGACCAAATTGAAAGCCGTTGTTTCATTGGAAAACTCTATAGACACACCTGACCCTTCTTCTGCCTTTATTCTATTTTTCTATCTTTGCCCTGCTGGGATTGTTTAATTGAAAGCAAATCCTGTGTGTGCTAACGTCATAGTGATGCTTTGTTTCCCACAGGAAGGATCAACTACACACAGGTTTGAATCTGACAAGTCTTACAGTTTTTATCATTCCAAAGCTCTAGCCTAGTTTTTTATGGAGCTAATGTTCTGGAGAAATAATGACTGTATCTAAAGTCACTCCAACAGCACGATTCTTGAATTTTTTCTCTGACCATGTTTGTCTAGGTGCGTGGTCCTCAAGCCAAGCTACAAGTTAGAATCCATCACCCAGGGAGCTTCTTTTTTATTTTATATTTTGGCCTCAAGGCTTTCAGGATCTTAGCTCCCTTCCAGGGATCAAAACTGTGCCCCACTGCTGTGGAAGCACAGAGTCTTAACCACTGGACCCCCAGGGAAGTCTCAAGAGTAAGAGGGATCCATTTTTTCCACTTTTTATTTTATAACGGAGTATAACCGATTAAGAGTGTTATAATAGTTTCAGGTGGACAGCAAAGGGACTCAGCCATACATAAACACATATCCATTCTCCTCCAAACTCCCTCCCATCCAGGCTGCTGCATAGCATTGAGCAGACTTTTCTGTGCTACAGAGTAGGTCCTTATTGGCTACCCATTTTTAAAGCAACATTGTGTACATGTCCATCCCAAACTAGTTGTTGTTGGTCAGTGGCTAGGTTGTGTCCGACTCTTTGTGACCCCACAGGCTGCAGAACACCAGGCTTCCCTATCTTTCACCATCTCCTGGAGTTTTCCCAAACTCATGTCCATCGAGTCAGTGATGCCATCCAACCATCTCATCCTCTGTCGTCCCCTTCTCTTCCTGTCTTCACTCTTTCCCAGCATCACAGTCTTTTCCAATGAGTTGCCTCTTTGCATTAGGTGGCCAAAGTCCTCCCCCCCCCCCCACTGTGGCATGCAGATTAAACTCATGCCTCGCATACTGGAAACCCGGAGTCTTAACCACTGGACCACTGGGGAAGTTCAGCTGGGGAGTTTTTAGGCACACCTATTCTCAGTCTTCACCCTGGCATGCTACAGTCCAGGGGGTCTCAAAGAGTTGGACACAACTTAGCACAACCACGAGGAGAGTTCTCAGACTTCCCCTTGGAGCTTCTAACTGGACGTGTCTTGGGTGAGACATGAGCACTGATCTTCAAAATGTCCCGGTTGACTCTGACATGGAGCCGGGGTGGTGAACTGCTTGTTTGACTCTATGATGAGGCCAATACCTGAGGTGAATAGCAAGTGGCCATCACAGTCTATCGCTGCTGGTGTGATGAGAAGTGCATGTTAGAGAGTTCCTGGGCACTGGGCTGTGTGCCTTTTAATACAGGGCCCTGTACTAGATATAAAATAGATAAACAAGGACCTACTGCACAGCACAGGGGGCTATACTAGACATGTTGTAACAACCTATCATGGAGAATAATCTGAAAAAGTATATACATGTGTGTATGTACATATATATACACACACATGTTCATTGGAAGAACTGATGCTGAAGCTGAAGCTCCAATACTTTGGCCACCTGATGTGAAGAGCTGACTCATTAGAAAAGACCCTGATGCTGGGAAAGATCGAAGGCAGGAGGAGAAGGGGACGACAGAGGATGAGATGGTTGGATGGCATCACCGACTCAATGGACACGGGTTTGGGTGGACTCCGGGAGTTGGTGATGAACAGGGAGGCCTGGCGTGCTGTGGTTCATGGGGTCGCAGAGTCAGACACGACTGAGCGACTGAACTGAACTGATACATACCTGTGGGCTTCCCAGGCAGCACTAGTGGTAAAGAAGCCTCTTGCTGATGCAGGAGACATGGTTCAATCCCTGGGTAGGGAAGATCCCCTGATGGTGGGCATGGCAACCCACTCCAGTATTCATCCCTGGAGAATCCCATGGACAGAGGAGCCTGGAGGGCGACAGTCCATAGGGTCACAAAGAGTAAAGTGGGCATGACTGAAATGACTTAGCATGCATGCATGCATATGTATATATATATATATGACCAATAACTTTGTGGTAGAACGGAAACACAACTTTGAAGCCAACTATATTTCAATTAAATTAAAAAAAAAATAATACAGGGCCCCAGTGAAGTTTCACCACAATCCTGAGATGTTGTACACTGGGTTGAATAGTGTCCCCCCAAACTCACATCCAGTGGAACCTGAGAATGTGACCTCATTTGGAAAAAGGGTCTTTGCAGATGTAATCAAGTTCATACAAGGTCATGCTGGACTAAGGTGTACCCTGAGTCCAGTAAGTGGTGTCCTTATAAGAAGAGGAGAGGACACACACAGAAGATGGCCATGTGATGACAGATGAAGGGACTGGAGTGATACAACCACAAAGAACACAAGGGTTACTGGCAACTGTCAGAAGCTGGGGAAACAGCAAGGAAATGTTCTTCCTTAGAGCCTTTCGAGGGAGCGTGGCCCTGCTGAAACTTCTAGGCTCTAGAACCGAAAGAGAATTTATTCAGGGACCCTGTTGTTTTAAGCCACCCAGTTGCTGGTAATGTTATGATTGTCCTAGGAATCTGATACAGATGTATATTATTGACACTCGGTTCATGAGAAGACTGAGGCAGTAGGAAAGACACAAAGAAGTTATACATCGCCCCTGCTAGCAGAATTTACCGGGGATGTAGGAAAGCATCATGTGCAGAATAAGAGCTTGGACTCTGGAGGAGACAGTCTTGGGGAACACCTTGGCTCCATCGCTTACTAGCCAAATACCCACAGGCAAGTCTCCTAGTCTCTCTGAGCCACGGTGTCCTCATCTCCAAATCAGAGAACTTCATTGAGCTTTAAAGAGAATGAATTGAGAAACAGCAGGAAAAACACCTTGACTTGTTCTCAAAAACGGTACCTGTTCTCGGGCTTAGTCGCTCAGCAGTGCCTGACTCCTTGCCTCCTGACTGCTGACCTCATGGACTGTAGCCTACCAGGCTCCTCTGTCCATGGGTTTCTCCAGGCAACAATACTGGAGTGGGGTGCCATTTCCTCCTCCAGGGGATATTCCCTACTCACATCTCCAGAGTCTCCTGCATCAGCAGGCAGATTCTTCACCACTGAGCCACGTGGGAAGCCCTGATACTTGTAATGACAAACGAAACAGATCAAAAGTTACCAGTAATGATTGTCATTAATATTAGGATTAATAATAGATGAAGCTGGCCAGGATGTTCTCCAGAGGAGGAGGAATCAGAATTTACTTCTGAGCTTGTGCTAAAATTTGATCCCGTCACGTGACCCAATTGTCTTTGGTCAACAAAGTCCCTGGAGGAAAGGGAGGAGGGTCTTGAGCTCCCCCTAGAGGTGAGTGTGGGTAACAAACGATGTTCAGAGAGGGAGGAAAGGAAGAAATAAACCTGTGGGAAGAATGTTGTAAAACAGGTTAGGGGGAATCTGGGAAGAGCCTTGAATGCCAAGCAGAGGGATTATTTTATGAGACAGTCCACGGTTGTGGTTGGAAGGAACTGGGCGTAAAGAGGACAGCTGAAACCTGGACTGACAGGGGTAATGTTCTGGAAGTCAATGACGGAGAAAAAATGATGGATGGAGATAATGGGAAAAAGGGAACGTGGTGACAGAGTAGATACAGGGACTCTAAGACCAGGATCAAAAGCTTGGGTTTCCTGACTCCGATGTAGAGAATAGACTTGTGATTGCTAAGGTAAACGGGGGAAGGGAAGGATTGGAAATTTGGGATGTGCAGATGCAAACTATTGTGTATAGAATGGATAAACAACCAAGTCCTGTTGTACAGCACCGGAAACCATATTCAACATCCTGTGAGAAATCATAATGGAAAAGAATATGATGAAGAATGTTCACTGAACGTTCAAACTGAATCACTTTGCTGTATAGCACAAATTAACACATTGTAAATCAATATTTTTTTGGGCTCCAAAATCACTGCAGATGCTGATTGCAGCCATGAAATTAAGACGCTTGCTCCTTGGAAGGAAAGTTATGACCAACCTTGATAGTATATTAAAAAGCAGAGACATTACTTTGCCAACCAAGGTCCGTCTAGTCAAGGCAATGGTTTTTCCCGTGGTCATGTATGGATGTGAGAGTTGGACTGTGAAGAAGGCTGACCGCCGAAGAATCGATGCTTTTGAACTGTAGTGTTGGAGAAGACTCTTGAGAGTCCCTTATACTGCAAGGAGATCCAACCAGTCCATTCTAGAGGAGATCAATCCTGGATGTTCATTGGAGGGACTGATGCTAAAGCTGAAACTGCAATACTTTGGCCACCTCATGTGACGAGTTGACTCACTGGAAAAGACTCTGATGCTGGGAAAGGTTGGGGGCGGGAGGAGAAGGGGACGACGGAGAATGAGATGGCTGGATGGCATCACCGACTCTGTGGACATGAGTTTGAGTGAACTCCGGGAGTTGGTGATGGACAGGGAGGCCTGGCGTGCTGTGATTCATGAGGTCGCGGAGAGTCGGACACGACTGAGCGACTGAACTGAACTGAACTGAACTGAAATCAATATAGTTTAATTTTTTTAAAGTTCTTTTAAAAGGCTTGCATTTCTAGCCTGACAAAACCAAAGAAAAAAATAAATCTGCTTTCAGAAACAGCTTGGTTGGAAGGGAGAGACAGTTTGATGAAGAAAAAAGATGAGTTAGTTTTTGAATAACTGGAGTTTGAGGGAGTTTGGCATGAGGAAACGTGAATTCTGAGGCATATGCTAACAATGAATCCAACACATAACCCTTCTGGGTTTTGGTCACTTGATCTTTAAAAACCAAAGACACTGCATTATACCTAAATAGGCAAATTCATGGCAGATATAGTTTGTTTATTCTACACAAGGTTTTACAATTTAATTAGCTGCCAACATTCCGAAATTGGGAGATTTTACACAAAAGTCCAGATTTCTGCCTCTAGAAGTTGGCTAACATGAGTATCGGTGGCCCCCTTTAGAATGGCCATGGATATGTTCCCTGACTTGTCCACAGGCTCCACCATGCCCTATTGTCTTCCCACACTGAGGTCAAATTGTTATGTATACCCAATCAACTTCACACCTTTAGGTTCCCTTCCTATTCCCTCTGAGGCAGAGGGGTTTAAGATCCCTGGATTAGACACTCTCATGGACAGGGAGGCCTGGCGTGCTGTGATTCATGGGGTCGTGGAGAGTCGGACACGAGTGAGCGACTGAACTGAACTGAACTGAACTGAAAGTTACTCTCAGTTCAGTAGGTCTAAATTTTACCTCCATATTCAGTTGGAAATACTGAATGGGAAAAGTTGGAAAACTGGAATTTTTCAGTTATTCAGTTGGAAAATTCCAGTTATTCAGTTGGAAGAGTCTAATGGGAAGTCAGAGTTCAAGGTACAGATCTGGGGATTATATGAGATGTTATAGCTAAACCCTTCAGCTATACCATGGGTGTCATCGTGTAAAAAGGAGAGGAGAGCAGAGACTCAAGAGTAGAGGTTGTTCCCTCATGGTTCAGCATGGTCAAGGTTAAGGACAGGACAAAGATGAAAGGTAATAAGGAAGACAGAAAAGGAGAGTTTAGATGGGTGGAGACAGTGGAGGATGATGGAAACAAAAGAAGTCTCTCGAGTACGTGTCAGAGAGACTTCAGCAATCTAGAGACATTGCAGAACCATAGCGATGGCTGACATATTGAGCACCTACATGTGTTCATGTTATCTTTATGAGAACTCACTGGGGCAGGTACCATAATTTTTCCTCATTCACAAAGGAACTGAGAAGCTGAACGTGTGAGTAGCCCAAAGTCACATGGAATGAGGCGTTTTCCATCAGTTCTTGGAAATCTAGAGCCAGTAGAACAAGCCACTCATTTTTAGGCACATAGGGGGTGCCCCCAAAGACAGAACATAAACCATCAAGTATTAGTCGCTCAGTCATATCTGACCCTTTGCAACCCCAAGGACTGTAGCCCACCAGGCTCCTCTGTCCATGGAATTCTCCAGGCAAGAATACTGGAGTGGGTTGCCATTCCCTTCTCTAGGGTATCTTCCTGACCCAGGAATTGTACCTAGGTCTCCTGCATTGCAGGCGGATTCTTTACTATCTGAGTCACCAGAGAAGCCCAAACCATTAAGGTTTGGTAGCAAATGAAAGTGGGGAAGTCACTGGTGCATGTTGTAGGTGAAGGATAACAGAGCTGAAAAAGACAACCCAAGGTAACTTTTTAAAGTCATCAGTTATTGACCATACATTTGACTTTCTGACTGAACTTGGGGGCAGTTTCTAAGGATGCCAGCTTTTTCTCCCCTTTTTGCATTATAAATGGTGAGATCATCCCATCTCAGAAGATCTTTGTGTCATCTGAGTGTTTACATTACTTGTTCCATGTAACATATCACCAGTCCTGTGCAAGTTCTGGCGGCTCTGTGGCAGCGTTAATGGCAACCTCCTCCAAGAGGGATTATGCCATATCCAGGTCTGCTGCACCCAGAGCCCCTGCCCCTGCGGCAGGCCACTGCTGACCTGTACCTTTGCAGGAGACGCTCACACATGGTTCTGTCTCAGTCTCTGGGTCTCTGGGTCCTACTGCGTGCAAGGTTTGTTTGAGACCTCTGAGCATCTCTGGTGGGTAAGGGGTTTGATTCTAAACGCGATTTTGCCCCTCCTACCATCTTGCTGGGGCTTCTCCTTTGCCCTTGGACGTGGGCTATCGTTTTTTGGTGGGATCCAACATTCTCCAGTCGACTGTTGTTTCAGCAGCAAGTGAACAACCAACAGGAAGCTTTCATAAGCCTCTTATCCTTATCCATCAGAGGGCAGACAGAATGAAAACCACAATCACAGAAAACTAGCCAAACTGATCACATGGACCACAGCCTTGTTTAACTCCATGAAACTATGAGCCATGATGTGTAGGATGCCCCAAGATGGACAGTTCTGGCAAAACATGGTCCACTGGAGAAGGGAATGGCAAACCACTTCAGTATTCTTGCCTTGAGAACCCCATGAACAGCATGAAAAGGCAAAAATTTAGGACATTGTATGATGAACTCCCCAGGTCAGTAGGTGCCCAATATGCTACTGGAGATCAGTGCAGAAATAACTAGAAATAATTTTTTCTAGAAATAATTCTAGAAATAATGAAGAGACAGAGCCAAAGAGAAAACAACACTCAGTTGTGGATGTGACTGCTGATGGAAGTAAAGTCCGATGCATAAAGGGCAATACTGCATAGGAACCTGGAATGTTGGCTCCATGAACCAAGGCAAATTGAAAGTGGTCAAACAGGGGATGGCAAAAGTGAATACCAACATTTTTGGAATCAGTGAATTAAAATGGACTGGAATGGGTGAATTTAACTCAGATGACCATTATATCTACCACTGTGGGCAAGAATCCCTTAGAAGAGATGGAGTAGCCATCATAGTAAACAGAAGAGTCTGAAATGCTGTACTTAGATGAAATCTCAAAAATGAGAGAATGATCCCTGTTCATTTCCAAGGCAAACCATCCAATATCACGCTAATCCAAGTCTATGCCCCAACGAATAATGCTGAAGAAGATGAAGTTGAACAGTTCTATGAAGACCTACAAGACCTTCTAGAGCTAACACCCAAAAAAGATGTCCTTTTCATTATAGGGGACTGGAATGCAAAAGTAGGAAGTCAAGAAACACCTGGAGTAACAGGCAAATTTGGCCTTGGAGCACAGAATGAAGCAGGGCAAAGGCTAATAGAGTTTTGTCAAGAGAATACACTGGTCATAGCAAACACCCTCTTGCAACAACACAAGAGAAGACTCTACACATGGACATCACCAGATGGTCAACACCAAAATCAGATTGATTATATTCTTTGCAGCCAAAGAAGGAGAAGCTCTACACAGTCAACAAATACAAGACCGTGAGCTGACTGTGGCTCAGATCATGAACTCCTTATTGCCAAATTCAGACTTAAATTGAAGAAAGTAGGGAAAACCACTAGACCATTCAGGTATGACCTAAATAAAATCCCTTAATGATTATATAGTGGATGTGACAAATAGATTCAAGGGATTAGATCTGATAGATAGAGTGCCTGAAGAACTATGGACAGAGGTTCGTGACATTGTACAGGACACAGTGATCAAGACCATCCCCAAGAAAAAGAAATGCAAAATGGTTGTCTGAGCAGGCCTTACAAATAGCTGTGAAAATAAAAGAAGCAAAAGACAAAGGAGAAAAGGAAAAATATACCCATTTGAATGTCGAGGTCCAAAGAATAGCAAGGAGAGAGATAAGAAAGCCTTCCTCAGTGATCAATGCAAAGAAATAGAGGAAAGTAATAGAATGGGAAAGACTAGAGATCTCTTCAAGAAAATTAGAGCTACCAAGGGAACATTTCATGCAAAGATGGGCACAATAAAGGAAAGAAAATATATGGACCTAACAGAAAAAGAAGATATTAAGACGAGGTTGCAAGAATATACAGAACTATACAAAACAGATCTTCATGACCCACATAACCACAGTGCTGTGATCACTCACCTGGAGCCAGACATCCTGGAATGCAAAGTCAAGTTGGCCTTAGGAAGCATCACTACAAACAAAGCTAGTGGAGGTGGTGGAATTCTAGTTGAGCTATTTCAAATCCCAAAAGATGATGCTGTGAAAATGTTGCACTCAATATGTCAGCAAATTTGAAAAACTCAGCAGTGGCCACATGACTGGAAAAGGTCAGTTTTCATTCCAATCCCAAAGAAAGGCAATGCCAAAGAATGTTCAAACTACCGCACAATTGCATTCATCTCACACTCTAGCAAAGTAATGCTCAAAATTCTCCAAGCAAGGCTTCAACAGTATATGAACCATGAACTTCCAAATGTTCAAGATGGATTTAGAAAAGGCAGAGGAACCAGAGATCAAATTGCCAGCATCCCTTGGATCATGCAAGAGAATTCCAGAGAAACATCTACTTCTGCTTTATTGACTACGCCAAAGCCTTTGACTGTGTGGATAACAACAAACTGTGGAAAATTCTTAAAGAGATGGGAATACCAGACCATGTGACCTGCCTCCTGAGAAATCTGTATTCAGGTCAGGAAGCAACAGTTAGAACTGGACATGGAGCAACAGACTGGTTCCAAATCAGGAAAGGAGTATGTCAAGGCTGTATATTGTAACCCTGCTTATTTAACTTATATGCAGAGTACATCATGAGAAACGCTGGGCTAGATGAAGCACAAGTTGGGATCAAGGTTGCCAGGAGAAATATCAATAACCTCATATATGCAGATGACACCACTCTTATGGCAGAAAATGAAGAATGACTAAAGAGCCTCTTGATGAAAGTGAAAGAGGAGAATGAAAAAGTTGGCTTAAAGCTCAACATTCATCTGTGTAACAAATCACCAGTCCAGGTTCGATGCATGATACAGGATGCTTGGGGCTGGTGTACTGGGATGAACCAGAGGGGTGGGATGGGGAGGGAGGTGGGAGGGGGGTTCAGGATGGGGAACACATGTACACCCGGGGCAGATCCATGTCAATGTATGGCAAAACCAATACAATAATGTAAAGTAATTAGCCTCCAATTAAAATAAATAAATTTTTTAAAAAAGAAACTAAGTTCATGGCATCTGGTCCCATCACTTCATGGCAAATAGATGGGGAAACAATGGAAACAGTGACATACTTTATTTGGGGGCTCCAAAATCACTGCAGATGATGACTGCAGCCATGAAATTAAAAGACGCTTGTACTTGGAAGAAATTCTATGACCAGCCTAGACAGTATATTAAAAAGCAGAGACATTACTTTGCCAACAAAGGTCTGTCTAGTCAAAGCTATGGTTTTTCTTAGTAGTCACGTATGGATGTGAGAGTTGGACTATATAGAAAGCTGAGTACTTTTGAAATGTGGTGTTGGAGAAGACTCTTGAGAGTCCCTTGGACTGCAAGGAGATCAAACCAGTCAGTCCCAAAGGAAATCAGTCTTGAATATTCATTGGAAGGACTGATCCTGAAGGTGAAACTCCAACCCTTTGGCTACCTGATGCAAAGAACTGACTTATTGGAAAAGACCCTGATGCTGGGAAAGATTGAAGGTGGGAGGAGAAGGGGATGACAGAGGATGAGATGGTTGGATGGCATCACTGACTCAACGGACATGAGTTTGAGTAAGCTCCAGGAGTTGGTGATGGACAGGGAAGCCTGGTGTGCTGCAGTCCCTGGGGTCTCAAAGAGTCGGACACGACTGAACAACTGAACTGAACTGAACGTATCACCACAGCCTTAGCATCCAAGAACAGCAAATATTCATTCTTTTCCAGGACGCTGGACACAGCTTATCTAGAAGCTCTGCTCATGGACCTCACAGGCTATAATCAAGGCATCACTCAGGCTTGGGGCCTCATCTGAAGACTTGACTGGGGAGGAGTTGGCTGCCAAGCTGACTTACATGGTTGGTTGTTGGCAATAATCAGTTCCTCAATGGTGGTTGGTCTCAGGGACTGTTACCTGATGGCTGTTGGCTGGAGACTGCCCACAGTTCCTTAGCACATGCCTTTTCCAATGTGGCAGCTCAGAACATGGGTGCTTGCACCATCAATGTCAGTAAAAAAGAGAATCTTCTAACAAGATAGAGCTTGCATATTCCTATCACTTTTTTCGTGTTCTTTCGGGTAGAAGCAAGTTCCCAGGCCAGCACACACCCAAAGGGAGAACATTACACAAGGGCACAGGTAGCAGGAAGTGAGAATCCTTGGAGAACTGTACAGACTCTACCTGCCATAACAGTTGAACAGTAGAACTAGGATTTGAAGCCAGTCATTTCAAGCTCTGAGCTCCCAACAGTAAACGTCTACGCCCTGTTTTCTTCCCAGGCAAATTACCCTGATCACATCTTAGAAAGATTAATCTGGTTATTCTAATATGGACCCTAGTATTTTTCCAAGTGGATTATCCTTTCACATTTAATCTCCAAAGTGGGAAGCTGAAAGATCCATCCAGAATGGGTGTATTAACTAGTTCCATGGGTTTTATTTCGGAGTAACTCTAGAAAGTAAAACTAATGACCATATGACTTCCGATGCTCAATCCCGACCCCTGGATATTAAACTTAGCCTTTGCATATGAATGTTTAGTATATCTGACCAATTTGCATAAGGATAAATACAAATTGGACAGATGATTAGATTCAAACAGATAAAGCAAAGTTTCCCTGGGAGAAAGAATTTATATTACTTTTTTCCCCTCCCATTTGGTGTCTTAAATCTGTAACTAAATTCAGAATTGAAATGACCAGCCTGAATAAACATCTTCAGACTTAGCCATACATCTGCGTGTAATTTGGTTTGGGGGAGAACAGGAGAACTGGTTCACAGGGGCATCTTTGTGGGCAGAGAAATATCTTCATTTATTGAAATGTTCCTAGTGACAGAAGTTGTTTTCTTTTCGCCCCCAAATCCTCAAAGTAGAAACAGGCAAAATGATGATAAGAAATCTAGAAAATTGTAGATATATTTTGGTTTCCTTAGAGTGCAGTTGTGTGTAGGGATATCTCATCACATTTGCTAAAATAAAGTCAAAGTCTCCTTTTTAAAAAATTGTAATGAGTAAATGTGGAAAATGCAGATCTTCCCCCCAAAACTAACATATAGGATAGTAGGTAAATGCTATCATATGAAACTGCTTCAGGATTGTTTTGGCATTGCAAATGCATTTCCCTTGCATGATGATTTTTCTTTGGCTGTTTTCATATTATTCAACTCTGCAGGCATTCAGAACTTCGCCAGCTCAATCCCTTCTGGGAAGTAACAACAACAATAACAACATTTATTTAAAAGTTTTATCGATCACTTAGAGTGTTTCATACCATGCTCCTCAGTTCCCAGGCATTATTTCATTGTCTCTTCATAATAATCCTAAAATGTAGGCATTGACCTCAATTTGACAGATGAAGAAAATGAGGTTTCAGGTTCAGAGAACTGAATAATGTGATCAAGCTCACACAGCTAGTACTTGGTGGAGCAGGATTTGAGACCATGCTCTTTGCTGATTTTTAAACTTGTACTTAATCTTTATTTTTTAATGGAAGTATAGCTGGCAATAAGGAGTTCATGATCTGAGCCACAGTCAGCTCACGGTCTTGTTTTTGCTAACTGTATAGAGCTTCTCCATCTTTGGCTGCAAAGAATATAATCAATCTGATTTCGGTGTTGACCATCTGGTGATGTCCATGTGTAGAGTCTTCTCTTGTGTTGTTGGAAGAGGGTGTTTGCTATGACCAGTGTATTCTCTTGACAAAACTCTATTAGCCTTTGCCCTGCTTCATTCCGTGCTCCAAGGCCAAATTTGCCTGTTACTCCAGGTGTTTCTTGACTTCCTACTTTTGCATTCCAGTCCCCTATAATGAAAAGGACATCTTTTTTGGGTGTTAGTTCTAAAAGGTCTTGTAGGTCTTCATAGAACCATTCAACTTCGGCTTCTTCAGCATTACTGGTTGGGGCATAGGCCTGGATTACTGTAATATTGAATGGTTTGCCTTGGAAACGAACAGAAATCATTCTGTCATTTTTAAGATTGCATCCAAGTACTGCATTTCAGACTCTTTTGTTGACCATGATGGCTACTCCATTTCTTCTAAGGGATTCCTGCCCACAGTAGTAGATATAATGGTCATCCGACTTAAATTCATCCATTCCAGTCCATTTTAATTCACTGATTCCTAGAATGTCGACGTTCACTCTTGCCATCTCCTGTTTGACCACTTCCAATTTGCCTTGATTCATGGACCTAACATTCCAGGTTCCTATGCAATACTGCTCTTTACAGCACCGGACCTTGCTTCTATCACTGGTCACATCCACAACTGGGTATTGGTTTTGCTTTTGCTCCATCCCTTCATTCCTTCTAGAGTTATTTCTCCACTGAGCTCCAGTAGCATACTGGGCACCTACCGACCTGGGGAATTCCTCATTCAGTATCCTATCATTTTGCCCTTTGATACTGTTCATGGGGTTCTCAAGGCAAGTATACTGAAGTGGTTTGCCATTCCCTTCTCCAGTGGACCACATTCGGCTGTGGTCCATGTGATCAGATCGACTAGTTTCCTGTGATTATGATTTCAGTGTGTCTGCCCTCTGATGCCCCCTCGCAATACCTACCGTCTTATTTGGGATTCTCTTACCTTGGGCGTGGGATATCTCTTCACAGCTGTTCCAAGAAAGCGCAGCCACTGCACCTTACCTTGGACGAGGGGTATCTCCTCAAGGCCGCCCCGCTGACCATGAACTCCTTATTGCCAAATTTAGACTGAAATTGAAGAAAGTAGGGAAAACCACTAGACCATTCAGACATGACCTAAATCAAATCCCTTATGATTATACAGTGGAAGTGAGAAATAGATTTAAGGGACTAGATTTGATAGATAGAGTGCCTGATGAACTCTGGACGGAGGTTCGTGACATTGTACAGGAGACAGGGACCAAGACCATCCCCATGGAAAAGAAATGCAAAAAAGCAAAATGGCTGTCTGAAGGGGCCTTACAAATAGCTGTGAAAAGAAGAGAGGCGAAAAGCAAAGGAGAAAAGGAAAGATATAAGCATCTGAATGCAGAGTTTCAAAGAATAGCAAGGAGAGATAAGAAAGCCTTCCTCAGTGATCAATGCAAAGAAATAGAGGAAAACAACAGAATAGGAAAAACAAGAGGTCTCTTCAAGAAAATTAGAGATGCCAAGGGAACATTTCATGCAAAGATGGGCTCGATAAAGGACCGAAATGGTATGGACCTAACAGAAGCAGAAGATATTAAGAAGAGGTGGCAAGAATACACAGAAGAACTGTACAAAAAAGATCTTCATGACCAAGATAGTCACGCTAAGGTGATCACTGACCTAGAGCCAGACATCTTGGAATGTGAAGTCAAGTGGGCCTTAGAAAGCATCACTATGAACAAAGCTAGTGGTGGTGATGGAATTCCAGTTGAGCTATTTCAAATCTTGAAAGATGATGCTGTGAAAGTGCTGCACTCAATATGCCAGCAAATTTGGAAAACTCAGCAGTGGCCACAGGACTGGAAAAGATCAGTCTTCATTCCAATCCCAAAGAAAGGGAATGCCAAAGAATGCTCAAACTACCGCACAATTGCACTCATCTCACACACTAGTAAAGTTATGCTCAAAATTCTCCAAGCCAGGCTTCAGCAATATGTGAACCGTGAACTCCCAGATGTTCAAGCTGGTTTTAGAAAAGGCAGAGGTACCAAAGGTCAAATTGCGAACATCCGCTGGATCATGGAGAAAGCAAGAGAGTTCCAGAAAACCATCTATTTCTGCTTTATTGACTATGCCAAAGCCTTTGACTGTGTGGATCACAATAAACTGTGGAACATTCTGAAAGAGATGGGAATCCCAGACCACCTGACCTGCCTCTTGAGAAACCTGTATGCAGATCAGGAAGCAACAGTCAGAACTGTACATGGAACGACAGACTGGTTCCAAATAGGAAAAGGAGTACGTCAAGGTTGTATACTGTCACCCTGCTTATTTAACTTCTATGCAGAGTACATCATGAGGAACGCTGGGCTGGAAGAAGCACAAGATGGAATCAAGATTGCTGGGAGAAATATCAATAACCTCAGATATGCGGATGACACTACCCTTATGGCAGAAAATGAAGAGGAACTCAAAAGCCTCTTGATGAAAGTGAAAGAGGAGAGTGAAAAGGTTGGCTTGAAGCTCAACATTCAGAAAACAAAGATCATGGCATCTGGTCCCATCACTTCATGGGAAATAGATGGAAAAACAGTGGAAACAGTGTCAGACTTAATTTTTTTGGGCTCCAAAATCACTGCAGATGCTGATTGCAGCCATGAGATTAAAAGACGCTTACTCCTTGGAAGGAAAGTTATGACCAACCTAGATAGTATATTAAAAAGCAGAGACATTACTTTGCCAACCAAGGTCCGTCTAGTCAAGGCTATGGTTTTTCCCGTGGTCATATATGGATGTGAGAGTTGGACTATGAAGAAGGCTGATCTCCGAAGAATTGATGCTTTTGAACTGTGGTGCTGGAGAAGACTCTTGAGAGTCCCTTGGACTGCAAGGAGATCCAACCAGTCCATTCTAGAGGAGATCAATCCTGGGTGTTCATTTGAAGGACTGATGCTAAAGCTGAAACTGCAATACTTTGGCCACCTCATGCGACGAGTTGACTCACTGGGAAAGGTTGGGGGCGGGAGGAGAAGGGGACAACAGAGAATGAGATGGCTGGATGGCATCACCGACTCTATGAACATGAGTTTGGGTGAACTCCGGGAGTTGGTGATGGACAGGGAGGTCTGGAGTGCTGTGATTCATGGGGTCACAGAGAGTCGGACATGACTGAGCGACTGAACTGAACTGATAGCTGATTTACAATACTATATTAGTTTCAGAGACCATGCTTTTCAGTATTTGGGCAAGTTCAATGAATGAATGTGTACATGAATGACAAATGAGCTGAATTACAGCAGACCTTACCTCTTCCTTGGTGGCTGAGAAGGTAAAGAATATGCCTGCAATGCAGGAGACCAGATCCAATGCCTGGGTCAGGAAGATCTCTTGAAGAAGGTAATGGCTACCCATTCCAGTATTCTTGCCTGGAGAATTCCATGGACAGAGGAGCCTGGCGGGCTACAGTCCATGGGGTCGCAAAGAGTTGGAGACGACTGAACAACTAACACTTTCACCTCTGTTATATACTAGTTCTGTGACTGCAAGCAAGGTACTTACCTATCTATAAAATGGGCATCCTAACATCTCCCTTGTTAGAGGGAGATTTTTTTTTTAAGGGTTATAAGGCAGTGGTCCTCAAGCATCATAAAGCAAGACATTTGGCATTGTCTGGAGACATTTTGTCACAACTGAGGGATGAGTAGGAGCCAGGGTTGCTACAAAATATCCTATAATGTAGAAGACAGCCCTCCACAGCAAAGAATTATATGGCTTCAAATATCGATAGTTCTGAGACTTCCTTGGTGGTCCTATGGATAAGACACCAGGCTCCCAATGCTGTGGGCCTGGGTTTGACTCCTGTTTGGGGAACTAGACCCTACATACATGCTGCAACTGCCTGTGCGCCTCAGCAAAGAAGCCTGCATGCCACCAGGAAGATCCCAGGAGCAACAAGTAAGACCGAGTGAAGCCTAAACAAACAAACATATGAATACATAAATAACTTAAAAATCAATACCTTCAAGAGTGATAAATCCTGTTGTATGGGCCCTTTAGAAAGAGCCAGGGCCCAGTAAGTGCTAGATATTATTATTAATATTTCTTGCCTCTTAGAGATTCCATTTCAATCAAAGTGTTATTTCTGAGAGCCTTTTTCAGTGTTAAAATTCTCTGATTCAACACAACATAGAATTTATCTACAACTACATATGAGAGATAGACGGGATCTGAACATTGTTTCTGAGTGTTCTCAGAAACAGTTGAAAACAATGATCTATTTTGGCAAAATGGAACATTTACTTTCTGTTGTTACTTGACATTTGATAGAAACTTTAGAATAAGAGTTGAGTATAAAAGCTTATAAAAGCTAGTTTTTTCCCCATCGTATTTTAAAAGAACAACTCTAGAGAGGGACTATCTGTGCCATAATCCCATCCCTATTTCCAAGGGTTTCATAAAACCCAAGGTTTTTTGAGACAAGAAATGTCTGCTTATTGCTGATTATTGTCTCTGAAAAGTTAGTTATGCTTATGGGCATATTTGTCCACTTGTTTTAAGAGTTAAAGTTGACATATCAGGTCATCTTCTCCCTGGAGATGAGCCTTTTTTTAGATTATTTTTTTCTTCTTATAATAGCAACACTTAAGCACTGTGGAAAATACCCTCTGTCTAAAGAAATATTAAGGAGAGGGAGGAGGAGAAGAAGAAAACCAACATAATCTTATCACCCAAATATACCCAAATAAAGTACTGTTAATATTTTGGCATATTTCTTCCTCGTGTTCTTTTTCTAAGCATTTCTTTAGACAATCAAAATGCTACTATATTAAGATATTTTATCTTGCCTGTCTCACTTAAGATCACAGCATAAAAATTTCTCTATGTTATAAAAACACTTCCTAAACATTTCTAGGGCAGTAGAATACTTCATTGTATTAATGGATACTTTAAAAATATATGGGCTTCCCTGGTGGCTCAGATGGTAGAGAATCCACCTGCAATTCAGGAGACCTGGGTTGGGAAGATCCCCTGGAGAAGGCAGTGGCTACCAACTCCAGTATTCTTTCCTGGAGAACCCCATGAACAGAGGAGCCTGGTGGGCTACAGTCCATGGGGTGGCAAAGAGTTGGACATGACTCATTGACTGAGCACACACACACACACACAAATGTATACACAATTCTAACAATATTTCATTACAGGATAAATTGGAAAAGACCCTCGTTGGAAAAGACTCTGATCCTGGAAAAGATTGAAGGCAGGAGGAGAAGGGGATGACAGAGGATGAGATGGTTGGATGGCATCACTGACTCAATGGACATGAATTTGAGCAAGCTCTGGGAGTTGGTGATGGACAGGGAGGCCTGGCGTGCTGCAGTCCATGGGGTTTCAGTAGGACCTGACTGATTGACTAAACCGATCTGAACTGATGGACTAAGCACACACACATGCACATTCACAAATATACACACAGTTCTAAAAATATTTCATTACAAGACAAATTAGTTTCAAAATATCAAAAAAGATAGAAGTACACCAAATTAAAAAAAAATTAACCCCTCACTTCTCAAAATCTCTATCTTTAGATATAACTGTTTCGAACAGTTACATACTTTCAATATGGTGTTTGTGGCAACCAATAGTGTTGTTTGTCAAAATATTTTCAGTTCCAGGCACAGAGCATGATTGTATTTGTTGGCTAATTTATGTTTTGGTTAGACCATGTGAATAGTTCTGGCCAATGAATTGTGAGTACTTAACTACTGTTATAAGGCCCCTCAAGGCTTTCGTTCCCTCGGCCATGATGACTGGCAGTGTTCCAGAGAGTAGCTGCTTCATTAGCCAAGTTCCAGAGAGAAGGGGACACAGGGAAGAGCCCCTGGACAACTTATGATGAGCAGAGTGGGAAATAACACAAACTGTCTCATTTAAGAGTTGTCCATTACACAACTTCCCTGGTGGTCCAGTGGTTAAGAATCTACCTGTCAATGCAGGGGACACGGGTTTGATCCCTGGGCCAGGAAGGTCCCACATTCCACGGGGCAGTTAAGACTGCACACCACAATGACTGAACTTGCACTCCAGATCCCACGCTCTGCAACAAGCTACTGCAGCGAGAAGCCCAAGCGCCACAACTAGACAGAGCCCACACACGACAGTGAAGACCCAGTTCAGTTCAGTTCAGTCGTGTCCGACTCTTTGCGACCCCATGGACTGCAGCACGCCAGGCCTCCCTGTCCATCACCAACTCCTGGAGCTTGCTCAAATTCATGTCCATCAAGTCGGTGACACCATCCAACCATCTCATCCTCTGTCATCCCCTTCTCCTGCCTTCAATCTTTCGCAGCATCAGGGTCTTTTCCAATGAGTCAGTTTTTCGCATCAGGTGGCCAAAGGATTGGGGTTTCAGCTTCAGCATCAGTCCTTCCAATGAATATTCAGGACTGATTTCCTTCAGGTTTGACTGGTTTGATCTCCTTGCAGTCCAAGGGACTCTCGAAAGTCTTCTCTAACACCACAGTACAAAAGCATCAATTCCAGCACAACCAAAATTAAAACTAATTAATTAATTAAAAAAGAGTTGTTTGTTATAGCAGCATGACTGATCCTTACTAATAGTGTATGTAATGTACAATCAATGTGTTTATTTTTGCATTTATACATGCACACATTTTGAAGGTGGGAGGAGAAGGGGATGACAGAGGATGAGATAGTTGGATGGCATCACTGACTCAATGGACATGATTTTGAGTAAACTCTGGGAATTGGTGATGGACAGGGAGGCCTGGTGTGCTGCAGTTCATGGGGTCACAAAGAGTCGGACACAACTGAGCGACTGAACTGAGCTGAACATGCACACAGAAACAAATTGACTGTAGCATACATTCTTTTGTAGCTTGTTTTTTTCCTTTTTGCTAAGAAATATATTTATTATTCAAAAGTCATTTATTGTTCCTATGTCTTGGTGCTTTTCTAGATATTGATGCCATATCAGTGAAATAAACAGGAAAAAAAGCCTACCTTCAATGAACTTTATTTACATGAATATCTTTTATGTTCACACATATATATTGACCTTATTATTCTTAACAATTGCCTATTATTCTATTGTTGGATGGACCACACTTTATTTAACCATATTTGTGTATATGAATATTTAGGTAATTCCCATTTGTCTCTTGAGAAATGAAGCTGGAGTGAGTATCGACACACACATATTTTGAGTCCTGAATATCACAGGTGCATATGTGGATACAGTCTCAGTTCAGTTCAGTTCAGTCACTCAGTCGTGTCCGACTCTCCGCGACCCCATGAATCACAGCACGCCAGGCCTCCCTGTCCATCACCAACTCCCAGAGTTCACTCACACTCATGTCCACAGAGTCGGTGATGCCATCCAGCCATCTCATTCTCTGTCGTCTCCTTCTCCTCCCGCCCCCAACCTTTCCCAGCATCAGAGTCTTTTCCAGTGAGTCAACTCGTCGCATGAGGTGGCCAAAGTATTGCAGTTTCAGCTTTAGCATCAGTCCTTCAAATGAACACCCAGGACTGATCTCCTTTAGAATGGACTGGTTGGATCTCCTTGCAGTCCAAGGAACTCTCAAGAGTCTTCTCCAGCACCACAGTTCAAAAGCATCAATTCCTCGGCGATCAGCTTTCTTCACAGTCCAACTTTCACATCCATACATGACCACGGGAAAAACCATAGCCTTGATTAGATGGGCCTTTGTTGGCAAAGTAATGTCTCTGCTTTTTAACATACTATCTAGGTTGGTCATAACTTTCCTTCCAAGGAGTAAGCGTCTTTTAATCTCATGGCTGCAATCAGCATCTGCAGTGATTTTGGAGCCCAAAAAAATAAAGTCTGACACTGTTTCCACTGTTTCTCCATCTATTTCCCATGAAGTGATGGGCCCAGATGCCATAATCTTTGTTTTCTGAATGTTGAGCTTCAAGCCAACCTTTTCTCTCTCCTCTTTCACTTTCATCAAGAGGCTTTTGAGTTCCTCCTTACTTTCTGCCATAAGGGTAGTGTCATCTGCATATCTGAGGTTATTGATCTTTCTCCCAGCAATCTTGATTCCAGCTTGTGCTTCTTCCAGCCCAGCGTTCCTCATGATGTACTCTTCATATCTAGTTGACTTAATTGGACACATGAGCTAATATCTTTTCTACATTTGGACACATTTCCCTACAAATGGACATAGGAACCATTCCAAATGTCTTTGCTATTACCCATGCACTGTTTTTATTTATTTGGTTGTACTAAGTCTTCACTGTGGCATGTGAGATCTTTTTCTGGTTGCAGAATATGGAACCTTGTTTCCTGGCCAGGGATGGAACCCAGGCCCCCTGCAATGGGAGTCTGGACTCAGCCACTAGACCATGGGGGAAGTCCCCATGCAGTGGTTTTATAGTTACGATCTATTTGTTTGAAATGTTTGGGCCAGGTGAGGATTATTTCTTTAAGATAGAGGCTCCGAGGTGATATTACTAGATCAAAGGGTTGGGGCATTTTCAAGACTGTTGATGCATGTTGGCATGATTCTCTTTCACAGATTCCTATTTTAGCTGGAATAGTCCTGGCGTCTGTGGTTGTTTTACACACAGACAGTGAGGGGACCTGAATTGCCTGTTGTCAACTATTCCTCCTCAGGGCTATCTAAGGAGCTCCTTAATACAGGCATGAAAAAGTTCAGTTAATACTGTTAGGCTGCTGCTGCTGCTGCTAAGTCACTTCAGTCGTGTCCGTCTCTGTGTGACCCCATAGACGGAAGCCCACCAGGCTCCCCCGTCCCTGGGATTCTCCAGGCAAGAACACTGGAGTGGGTTGCCATTTCCTTCTCCAATGTGTGAAAGTGGAAAGTGAAAAGTGAAAGTGAAGTCGCTCAGTCGTGTCCGACCCTTAGCGACCCCACGGACTGCAGCCTACCAGGCTCCTCCATCCATGGGATTTTCTAGGCAATAGTACTGGAGTGGCTTGCCATAGCCTTCTCCGACTGTTAGGCTAGTTTTCTATTTTTTTTTTATTGGCATTTTGCTTTATCTCCTTCAGTTTTATTTGCTAAGCATTAGTGTATTTCTTTTTCTCCTTTTAATGTTTATTTGGCTGTGCCAGGTCTTAGCTGTGGCTCACGGGATTTTCGTTCTTCATTGCAGCAAGTGGGGTCTTTAGTTGTGGCACGTGATGTCTAGTTTTCTCTGACCAGGGGTTGAACTCTGGCCCCCTGCATTGGGAGCATGGAATCTTAGCCACTGGACCACCAAGGAAGTCCCTGTATTGATGCATTTCCTTGTTTTTAAACAAAGCTGTTACAATGGTCACTCTACACAGGAGACGTCACACTGGAATTGGCCTTGAGCCCCATAGGGCACACCTGCTGGTTTCCCTGCCGAGTTCTCCTTCTTACTAAGACGACGGTCCATGTCCTCTACCAAATCTGCATCGACCGCTTTCCCCCTTCCCTCCCTCCAGTGATAACGATGGTACACGCTGTGATGCCCACAAAAGAGGCCCTTCACCGTGTGTCTTACATCCTCTTCCCGCTCACCCTGCTCAGTGCATCTTGCTGCTCAGTCTTTCACTTTAGGACACAATGCTGGGGGACATTTTGTTGTAACTGAGGTTAAGCCACAAAAGTGCTTGGTTCTCCTTTCTGGAAAGAGAATAATAAAAATTTTAAAAAAATATGCAAAGGAGCACAGCTTGCCAGTTTTTCTAACAGAATCAGAACTCTTCTGGAATAACGTGTGCTGCAGCTGCCTTCTCCTGGAGGGTTTGCCTGTGGTACAAACCAGCTGCCGCTTGCATTGAGGGATGCCCCACTCAAGCTGTGAAATTCTAACTGCCTGTGGTTACTCTGTTTCCAGCACCCACAGTTGTTGGTATGACATTTAGGATCCCCAGCTTGCATTCGATCCTCAGAGGAGATGAACTAGAAAAATGAAATCCTGGTGTCTCATTCTTCATTCAGTACTGTTCTAGGGTTTCTCAGTTAAACAAATAAACATGCAGAACTCCAAGTTAGGTTGATGGGCATTGGGACTATATCTTCCTAGGGAAATTCTTTTATTTGTTTTGCAAATATCTACTGCCTGTCTATTCTGTTTCAGGCATTGCTTTGGGGGCTTGGGATACAGGAGTGAATAAAACAAAGACATTTGTCCCAATGGAGCTTACATTTTGGCAGGGGAATTCACATAATACATATACTAGATAGATGACTTCCCTGGTGGCTCAGAGAGTAAAGTGTCTGCCTACAATGCGGGAGACCCAGGTTCAATCCCTGGGTTGGGAATATCTCCTAGAGAAGGAAAGGGCAACTCACTCCAGTATTCTTGCCTGAAAAATCCCATGGACAGAGAAGCCTGTTAGGCTACAGCCCACAGGGTCACAAAGAGTTGGACCCGACTGAGCGACTTCACTTTCACTTTTCAGATAGATGATGTAACGTGATAGGGCCTCCCCTGTGGCTAAGAGGTAAAGAATTCACCTATAATGCAGGTGATGCAGGAGATTCAGGAGACTCAGGTTTGATCCCTGAATCAGGAAGATCCCCTGGAGAGTAGGAGGAAATGGCTACCCACTCCAGTATTCTTGTCTGGAGAATCCCATGGACAGAGGAGCCTGGCGGGCTACAGTCCACAGGGTCACAAAGAGTCGGACGTGACTGAAGCGACTTAGCATGCACGCATGTAATGTGATAGAAGATGATGTGGATAATATGCAGAAAAAAGAGGCAGAGCAAGATGAAGAGGACTGAGCAAGCTACAGCAGGGAGCACATGGGTTGCGTGATTAAAAAGTGTGGTCAGGGTCACCTTCATTGAGAAGGTAACATTTCAGCAAAGATCTGGAGGGTTTCTGTGGGGAAGAGTGTCTTGATAGAGAGAAAAGCTAGAGCAAAGGCTCCAAGGAGGTGGAAGAGAATGCCTGGAACTTGCAGGAGCAGCAAGGAGACCCGTGTCCTAGGAGCAGATCAACAACGGGAGTGGAGTAACAGAAGCAGGCATGGAGATGACAGGAGTTTATCACAGAAAGTCCTTTTATGCCGTCGGAAGAGCTTTGGTTTTTTAGTAAAAACCATTTTGAGTAAAATGGGGTGCCACTGCAAAATTCAGAGCAGAGGCATGACAGAATACAACTTGCTTTTTACTGGAGCAACTGAAACGCTTTTTTCTTTTCTAAGTTGGAGCACAGTTACGTTACAGTGTTGTACAACAAAGTGAGTCACATATTTCAGTTCAGTTCAGTCGCTCACTTGTGTCCAGCTCTTTGCAACCCCATGGGCTGTAGCACGCCAGACTTCCCTGTCCATCACCAACTCCCGGAGCCTACTCAAACTCATGTCCATCGAGTCGGTGATGCCATCCAACCATCTCATCTTCTGTCGTCCCCTTCTCCTCCTGCCTTCCATCTTGCCCAGCATCAGGGTCCTTTCAAATGAGTCAGTTCTTCACATCAGGTGGCCAAGGTATTGGAGTTTCACCTTCAACATCAGTCCTTCCAATAAATATTCAGGACTGATTTCCTTTAGGATGGACTGGTTTCATCTCCTTGCAGTCCAAGGGGCTCTCAAGAATCTTCTCCAACACCACAGTTCAAAATCATCAATTCTTCAGTGCTCAGCCTTCTTTATAGTCCAACTCTCACATCCATACATGACTACTGGAAAAACCATAGCTTTGATTATATGGACCTTTGTCGGTAAAGGAATGTCTCTGCTTTTTAACATGCTGTCTAGGTTGGTCATAGATTTTCTTCCAAGGAGCAAGTATCTTTTAATTTCATGGCTGGACTCATCATCTGCAGTGATTTTGGAGCCCCCCCAAAATAAACTCTGTCACTGTTTACATTGTTTCCCCGTCTATTTGCCATGAAGTGATGGGACTGGATGCCATGATCTTAGCTTTCTGAATGCTGAGTTTTAAGCCAACTTTTTCACTCTCCTCTTTTACTTTCATCAAGAGGCTCTTTAGGTCTTCTTCACTTTCTGCATAAGGGTGGTGTCATCTGGGTATCTGAGGTTATTGATGTTGCTCCCAGTAATCTTGATTCCAGCTTGTGCTTCATCCAGCCAGGCATTTTGCATGATGTACTCTGCATATAAGTTAAATAAGCAGCATGACAATGTACAGCTTTGATGTACTCCTTTCCCGATTTGGAGCAAGTCTGTTGTTCCATGTCTGGGTGTAACTGTTACTTCTTGACCTGCATACAGGTTTCTCAGGAGGCAGGTCAGGTGGTCTGGTATTCCCATCTCTTGAAGAATTTTCCACAGTTTGTTGTGATCCACACAGTCAAAGGCTTTGGCGTAGTCAATAAAGCAGATGCTTTTCTGGAACTTTCTTGCTTTTTTGATGATCCAAGGGATGTTGGCAATTTGATCTCTGGTTTCTCTACCTTTTCTAAAACCAGCTTGAACATCTGGAAGTTCACGGTTCATGTACTGTTGAAGCCTGGCTTGGAGAATTTTGAGCATTACTTTTGCCAGCGTGTGAGATGAGTGCAACTGTGAAGTAGTTTGAACATTCTTTGCCATTGCCTTTCTTTGGACACAGAATGAAAACTGACATTTTCCAGTCCTCTGGCCACTGCTGAGTTTTCCAAATTTGCTGGCATATTGAGTGCAGCACTTTCACAGCATCATCTTTGAGGATTTGAAATAGCTCAACTGGAATTCCATCACCTCCACTAGCTTTGTTCGTAGTGATGCTTCCTAAGGCCTACTTGACTTCACATTCCGGGATGTCTGTCCCTAGGTGAGTGATCACACTATCTTGGTTATTTAGGTCATGAAGCTCTTTTTTGTACAGTTCTTGTGTATTCTTGCCACCTTGTCTTAGTATCTTCTGCTTCTGTTAGGTCCATACCATTTCTGTCCTTTATTGAGCCCATCTCGGCATGAAATGTTCCCTTGGTATCAGGTCTATGCATATCTATATCCCCTCCCTCTTGGCCCCTCTTCCCACCTCCACCCCCCATCCGACCCTTCCAGGTCTTCACAGAGCACTGAGCTGAGCCTCCCTGCACTATACTATACAGCATCTTCCAGCCAGCCGTCTGTTTTACATACAGCAATGCACGTTCATCAATCCCAGTCTCCAATTTACCCCCGCCCCGCGTGCTCACATGTCTATTCTCTATGTCTGCATCTCTATTCCTTCCCCGCAAGTAGGTTCATCTGTACCATTTTTCTAGACTCCTACTGTATGACCCAGCAATCTACTACAGGGTATGTAGCTTGAGAAAAGCATAATTCAAAAAGATACACGCACCCCAAAGTTCATTGCAGCACTATTTACAACAGCCAGGACATGGAAGCAAGATAAATGTCCATGGACAGATGAAAGGATAAGGGAGATGTGGTACATGTAGGTACAAAGGAATATCACTCAGCTATACAAAGGAGTGAAACTGGGTCATCTGAAGAGACCTAGGTCAATCTTTGCACAGAGTGAAGTAAGTCAGAAAGAGAAAAATAAATATTGTATATTTATGACTTCCATTTTTTAAAGGTTCACTCTGTCAGCTGCATTGAAAATTAAATGGAGGGAAGGAGAGAAGGTGGGAAGCCTGTTAAGAGGCTGTTGCTGGGATCCAGGCAAAAGTCAATGATGCCTCAGAACAGGATGCTAAAGGTGGAGACAGAGACGTGTGGCTAGACTCTGAACGTATTTTGAGGATACAATTGGCACAATGTTACGAGAGCTTGGATGTCAAGAGAAGACAAGGATACTTCTAAGATTTTGTCCCAAACCACTGGAAGAATGGTGTTGTCAGGACATGAGATGGAAACAACGGTGCAGGTTTGGGGAGTTTAATTTGGGAGCATGCTGAGTTTGAGATACCTGATAGATACCCAAGTAGAGAAGTTGGATAGATGCATGTGGAATACAGCAGAAAGGTCTGGGTTGATATCTGTAAAATGCTCAGTTTTTTTCTATTTCTATGAGTCAAGATTTCTGTTACTCAAAAGCATGTTCACCACGTGTTTTGATTTGTCAGTACTTTCACGGTTTCTCTTTATTTTGGCTGCATTTGGTCTTTGCTGCTGTGCGCGGGCTTTTCTCCAGCTGTCGTATGCAGGGCTACCTTCCTTGCAGTGCACAGGCTTCTCGTTGCTGTGCTTCTCTTGTAGTGGGAGCACAGTCTCTAGGGAGTGAGGCTTCAGTCGTTGTGGCAAATGGGCTTAGTTGCCCCACAGCATGTGGAATCTTCTGCGACCAGGGATTGAACCTGTGTCCTCTGCATTGGAAGATGGATTCTTAACCACTGGACCACCAGGGAAGTCCCTACTTTCACATATTTCTCATCAGTAAAAATGTTCAGAACTCTGAACACAAGACCTGTAAGACCCTCAAATCCCTTTGGATTCATTGTTGAAATAAAATCAAGTTAGGAGGACCTTGTGGTTTAGTTTGTATTTGACAGTTCAAGACCTTTTTGTGGCATGTTTGGAAGCACTGAAGGTGTTTAACTCACTGATCCCTTCTCCAATTCTGTCTGTACAGTGGTATGAGTGAAACAGCTTTAGAAGCAAACAGACCTGTGGTAGAGTCTTAGTGCTGGAACTTTTCTTCTGTGAAGAGTAATTAAAAATTTCTGAATGTCCAAATCTTCACTGTAAAATGGGGGAAACATCCATCTTGAAGGGATATCAAGGGATAACTTGGAAACATTTTTATTGTGATTTACACCTTCCCCACGAGGTGGGTAACCAGTAAACCATGTTATTCCCTCTACTCATCTTTCCACCACCCACAGAATATCTAGCATGTAGCAAGTGTTTAGTAAATGCTAAGATCCATGACTCAGATGACCCTCCCCTCAGAGGGATCTTCATTTCTCTCTCCATTCTTCTGCAGTATGTTTGTTTCCATGCCACTATGTGGCCTGACAAGACACGTAAATGTTTACTCTCTGCCTCACTCATGAAATGTCAGCTCCAAGAAGGTAAGAAATTTCATTTATTCAGTCCCTATATCTCTAGCTCCTAGGACTGTGTCTGGTACATTGTTGGGGTTTGGGATTCAACAAAATTTATGGAATAAATTAGGAGACGAGGGGATGTCCCTGGTGGTCCAGTGGTTACGAATCCATCTTGCAGTGCAGGGGCCATGGGTTTGATCCCTGGTCAAGGAACTAAGATCCCACATGCAGAGCCACCGAGCCCATGTGCTGCAACTATTGAGCCTGTATATTTGGGAGCCCGAGAGACACAGCTAGAGAGTGTATGCACCACAAGGAAAGATCCTGCGTGATGCAGTGAAGATACGGCCTGCTGCAGCTAAGACCCGACGCAGCCAAATTACTTAATGAAAACATGAAGAGATGAATGAAGATTTCGGCCAACAAACCAGCTCTACCATTTCCTAGACAACGTGAAACTTCAAGGACCATCAACCAAATCATCTTAAAAATTCCTCAGCCTAGAAAAGGAACAAACCGGACATTATTATTTCTAGCAGTAAGGGTTTACAAATTAATTGATTTTTCTGGCTCACTTAGCATGGGTTTCAACCATTTATCTGACAGTGCTGTAATATAGTCTTTGAATTACTCTCACAAGAAGAGACGCAGAAGCTGAAACAATGAATTAAACACTTAGTGAGGTCTTTACTAGATGCTTGTGTTTATTGCCTGTCAGTATCAGCTCTGCAGTGCCAGCATCCATGCACATTTGGTTCTTCTGGGGACATACAGCAATGAGTTTTCTCCCCCTTTCCCTCCTGGCTCGTTCAAGAAAACTGCAGATCTGTGGTGACATCACTGCTCTCAGCTCAGGAGACTTTGGCGCAGGCTGGTCAGACCTTCCGAAGAAGACTACTGCTTGTTCTGGCCTTGGGGTGCCACCCACCCCTGCAGTAGCAAAGACCCAGAACAGCCAAAAGAATAAAAACAAAGGAGAGTGGAACAGGTCACATGCTAAGGATAAGTGGATTGAAGAGGGAATACAGACGATAGAGGTCCCTTGCGGTAATCCGTTCTGAAACAAGACTGTAGTGGTGGTTACACAAAGCTATGCATGGGATGGAACTGCACAGAGCTATGCACACACACACATATATAGGTGTCAAAAAACTGATGACATCTGAATAAGGTCTGTAGTCTGATAAACTATACTGCACCAGCGTCAAATTCCTGGCTTTGATATGGCACTTCAGGACACAAGATGCCACCAATGGAGGCAGCCAGGTGAAGAGTTCATGGCATTCTACATAACTGCTCTTAACAGCAACTTCCTGTGAGCCTACAATTGCTTTTAAGTTGTGCATTTGCTCAGAGGATAAAGCATCTACCTGCAATGCAGGAGACCCGGGTTCGATCCCTGGGTTGGGAAGATCCCCTGGAGAAGGAAATGGCAACCCACTCCAGTGTTCTTGCCTGGAGAATCCCATGGACAGAGGAGCCTGGCGGGCTACAGTCCACGGGGTTGCAAAGAATCGGACACGACTGAGTGACTTCACTTTTTATTGTTTTAATTTTTCATTTTGTTTTCACATTCAAGTAAGAGTCATAATATTTATTTAATTTTTAATTTACTTTTTAATCAGAGAAAAATTGCATCATGTTTACTAGTTGCCTTGAAGTCCTTGTTAAGCTGAACAAACGCTGACTCTCCCTCAACTGCTATTAACTCCCTCTGCCGCTGCTGCTAAGTCTCTTCAGTCCTGTCCGACTCTGTGCGACCCCATGGACGGCAGCCCACCAGGCTCCCCTGTCCCTGGGATTCTCCAGGCAAGAATATTGGAGTGGGTTGCCATTTCCTTCTCCACCACAAGGTAATATTTCCTTATAAGACAAGACATTGTATGTTCAAGATTCCAGGAAAAAGACGGGCTTGGGAAAACAATATTATAAGAAAAAGAAAGTGAATGTATTAGTTTATCAAGTTTTAGATGTGCAAATTTACCACTATAGGATTTGCTCTTGTCGACTATTAATACACTGAAAGGAATAATAAACATTTCAAGACACTTGTTTTAGGCACTATCCCAAGTCCTTTACAAATACTTTAACTATTCATGACAACACAAAGAGTTCAATTCAGTATTATTGCATCGCCAAGGGACTAAGGATGAAACAGGCTCAAAGAGTAACTTCCTTACTTATAAATGGTATTTGATCAGAGGCAGGCTAAACACAGGGTTCATATTGTAAAAACTGTACATTCTTAAAGGGGGCACTGTCCCCCTGTGGGGCCTGACTCTGTGTATCATCTAAACTCAACAAGTGTACTCCCAGCAATATATATCCCCGCTTTGGGCAAAAATTGGTTCATCATTTTCTGGAGGTAAAAATCTAAGAAGAAGATGCATTTGTCAGGCTTTGAAATCCTCAAGTGATATTGTAAGAAGCAAGATAGGATTGTGGTTTAGAAGCTTAGGTTCAGGGTCTCATCAGAACCGAGGTGGGGGTGGGAGGAAGGCTCAAGAGGGAGGGGATAGATGTATGCTTAGAGCTGAGTCACACTAGTGCATGGCAGAAACTAACAACATTGTAAAGCAACACCGAGACTTCAGGCCACACTCTCAGCCTCTCAGAACCTATGTTTCAATGGCTGAAAATGAGGATAAGGACATGGTACCTTCATCATAGAGTTTCAAAGGGGATTGTATGAAATTATTCAGATAAAGCTCTTAGGATTCGGCCTGGCCCTTAATAAGGGATCGGTAATTATTTGTCTTGTGCTGTCTTCTTTCAGCTTCCCAGGTGGTATTAGTGGTAAAGAACCTGCTTGTCAATGCAAGAGACACAAGAGACGTGGGTTCGATCCCTGAGTTGGGAAGATCCCCTGGAGGAGGGCATGGCAACCCACTCCAATATTCATACCTGGAAAATCCCATGGACAGAGGAGCCTGGCGGGCTACAGTCCACAGGGTCACAAAGAGTCAGACACGGCTGAAGTGACTTAGCATGCATGCGCCTGCCTTCTTTATCATCTTCATTCTCTTATTCTTTTTTCCCATCATCACCACCACTACCTCCATCATCATCTTTGTAGCAAGAAGAACAGCATTAGAAAAATACTAACTTCATTTCATTTCACAATTAAGAAAACTAACAACCAGGGACTTCCCTAGTGGTCCAGTGATTAAGAATCCACCTTCCAATGCAGGGGACTCAGGTTTGATCCCTAGTTGGGTAAGATTTCCTATGGCGTGGGGTAACTACAGCTGTATGCTGCAACTATTGAAGCCTGTGGGCTCTAGAGCCTCTGCTCCACAACAAGAAAAACTCGAGCGCTGCAATTAAGACCCAGCGCAGCCAAAAATAAATAAAACAAATACTAAAGCTAAGAACTAGTGAGAGTAGTTGACTTGTCTTGAGTCATAGAGCGAAAGTAATGTCATACCTGGAATTAGAACTCAGTTCTTTCTGCTATTCTGTCTTAATAACAACAAAATAATGATCATTGAGCTATGGAATTTTAACTGTCAGGACCTCAGAGCTCATGTAGTCCAAATCCTTCCTGGGGAAACTGAGGCCCAAAGAGAAGTGATTTCCCAGTCACAAAGTCAGCTACTGTGATTTTTCTACATAGGCAAAATATGCACCCAGATCACCCAGCTATCAAAGAAAAGTCAGGGCTGATGCTGCCCCTAGTGGCCAAGATCTGCAGTACAAACCACAGTGCAGATATGTTTAAACATAGATTTTCTTTCTTTTTTTTTTTTTAAACAAAAACAAACCACGGACCACACAGCCGGACCAGGGGGAAAGTAAGGTCAATTTCTCATATATTAGGTTTAAATTTATGATTACTCTACCTTTGCTACAGAACATTAATCATCGGTGCCAAAATATTTCTTTTAGGTAATTTTATATCTTTTGTTTTTCCTTTTCGAGGATAATATTATTGCACATCCAGACCTAATAATTTTCTATTAGATTTGAACATACAGTAAGATGTACTTAAGTCAGCCAAAACTAATATGTTATTCTCAACAAAACTGCTTTAAAATCACTTTCAGTGCATGTGATACATGTAGAGCAGAATTGGGATGTGTTTTATATAGCTGAATGGCTTATGTACCAACAAAAATGGGAGTAATGGAAAAACTTTTTATTTCTTTGAGTGGGCGGGGTGTTGCTGTGCCCAGCTTTCTCTGGTTATGATGGGCAGGGGACATTCTCTTGCTGTGGAGCGCGGGCTCTACGTACACAGGACTCAGTAGTTACCGCTCTAGCGTCAGGCTCTAGAGAGAGAGCTTAGTAGCTGTGTCTCCCACTCCCGACTTTAATTGCTCCGAAGCACCTGAGATCTTCCTGGACTAGGGGCTGATCGCGTGTCTCCTGCATTGGCAGGTGAATTCTTAACCACTGGACCACCAGGGGAGTCTTGTTTTTTGTTGTTGTTGTTGATGTATGTGTCTCAATGGGTAATCTTCTGTTATTTTCTTTAAAACCATTCTGCCTTTAACTTCCTAGTCAATGCTTACATGAATTTCAGCAAAAATGTAATTGGCAAATAGATACTTAATCCATTCCTCCTCCCCAGCAGTTAAAGCAGACATACAGACATGTCATCTGCTTTCTGAGGACCTTGAGAATAGAATGGGTCTGAGGAGTTGCTTTTCTGGAAAGATCAGAAAATATTGTCTCAGGTTCCTCACCCTCAAACTGTGGAAAGTCCTTAAAGAGATATGAAGACCAGACCCCCTTACCTGTCTCCTAAGAAACCTCTATGTGGATCAAGTATCAGTAGTTAGAACTGGACATGGAACAACTGACTGGATCCAAATTGGGAGAGGAAGTATGACAGGGCTGTAAATTGTTACCCCGCTTATTTAAATAATTTCTATGCAGAGTACATTATGCGAGATGCCAGGCTAGATGAATCACAAACTGGAATCAAGATTGCTGGAAGAAACAGATATGCAACAATCTCAGATATGCAAATAAATGATACCACTCTAATGGCAGAAAGTGAAGGGGAACTAAAGAGCTTCTTTATGAGGGTGAACGGAGAAGGCAATGGCAAGCCACTCCAGTACTCTTGCCTAGAAAATCCCATGGATGGAAGAGCCTGGTAGGCTGCAGTCCGTGGGGTCGCTAAGGGTCGGACACGACTGAGCGACTTCACTTTCACTTTTCACTTTCACACATTGGAGAAAGAAATGGTAACCCACTCCAGTGTTTTTGCCTGGAGAATCCCAGGGACAGGGGAGCCTGGTGGGCTTCCACCTATGGGGTCACACAGAGTCGGACACGACTGAAGTGACTTAGCAGCAGCAGCAGCAGCATGAGGGTGAAAAAGGACAGTGTAAAAGCTGGCTTAAAACTCAACATTCAAAAAACTAAGATCACGGTATCTGATCCCATCACTTCATGGCAAATAGAAGGGAAAACGGTGGGAGGAGTGACATATTATTTTCTTGGGCTCCAAAATCACTGAGGATGTTGACTGCAGCCATGAAATTAAAAGATGCTTTCTCCTTGGAAGGAAAGCTGTGACAAACCTAGACAGCATATTAAAAAGCAGAGACATCACCCTTGACAGAGGTCTGTATAGTTAAAACTATGGTTTTTCCAGTAGTCATGTATGGATGTGAGAGTTGGATTATAAAGAAGGCTGAGTAAGAATTGATGCTTTCAAATTGCGGTGCTAGAGAATTCTCTTGAGAGTCCCTTGGATAGCAAGGAGATCAAGATAGTCAGTCCTAATGGAAATCAACCCTGGATATTCATTAGAAAGACTGTTACTGAAGCTAAAGCTCCAATACTTTGGGCACCTGATGTGAAGAGACTGAGGGCAGGAGAAGGAGATGGCAGAGGATGAGATGGTTAGATAGCATCATCTACTCACTGGACATGAATCTGAGCAAACACTGGGGGATAGTGAAGGACAGAGGAGTCTGGTGTGCTCCAGTCCATGGGGTTCCAAAGAGTTGGACATGACTTAGCAACTCAACAACTTTAACCATAGACAAGGTTAATCAAGATTAGTTGATCATGTTCTTGGCAAATACTTCAGAAATGAACACAACCCTGGGAACCGCCCTCATGGTCCAGTGGCTAGGAATCTATGCTTTCACTGCAGGGGGCATGGGTTTGATCCCTGGTCCAGAAACTAAGATCCTGCATGCCTCGAGGTGGGGGTGGGGGGAAATGAGCACAGCCCTAACTCTGTTCTGTCCTCACAGAAATAGAATCATGATGTTATTAGGTGAAATGGGAAAGAAGAACTAGAGTATATGGATGCTGCTTCGGGTGTCTTTCTCTAAGAATAGGAGAGCTAAAGGAAACCAGTTTTTGTGCCGGACAAGCATTTTAAATGTCTCATCTTTTAAAATTCTAACAGTTTATGTGTGAAAGATGCCAATCTCATTTTAAAAGTGAGGAAACTGAAGCTCAAAGAGGCTCATCTGTCCTTGGTGCTATGTTGTCAACCGGCATTTGTTGAATCCTCGCTATGTGCCAAGATCAGTACGATTCATTTCTGTGTATTATTTTCTTTCATCTTCAAAATCGGTGTGGCATTATCCATATTTCTCAGAGGAGGAAATTGAGACTAGAAAATACTCAAACTTTTACAGTCTTGAGGGAGCAATAGAGAGGTTTCCCTTGAACAAATTGAAAATTGGGAGACAGGGGTCAGAAGCATGGTGATCAAAACACCAAGTGGAAACCCGGAGGCTGAGTGGATGGAGGTCCCCAACCCACATGTCACATGGCCAAGGTCACACAGATTGTAAGCAGAAGTGCTGGAATTTGAAATTTGATCTGCATGGCTCGGAAGCCCAGACTCTTAGCTACCACACCGTTCTGTCCTTACTCTTTCTTTCTTTTTGAGAGAAATATAGGATACGGAGAAGGCAATGGCAACCCACTCCAGTACTCTTGCCTGGAAAATCCCATGGGCAGAGGAGCCTGGTGGGCTGCCGTCTATGGGGTCACACAGAGTCGGACACGACTGAAGGAACTTAGCAGCAGCAGCATAGGATAAGAAACCTATAACCACCCCTGGTGGTTCGGGGGCGAAGACTCTGAGCTCCCAATGCAGGGGGCCCAGGTTGATCCCTGGTCAGGGAGCTAGGTCCCACATACCACAACTGAGAGTTTGCATGCTGCAACTAAAGATGCCGAGTGCCAGACTAAGTCCAAGAGCAGCCAAATAAATAAATAAAAATAAATAAATATATATTAATAAAAGAAAGACATCCTACAGGGACTGGTTTCATCCATACGAATCTTGGCTACCTACAAGGGATTCTAACTACTGTCATTAACTGGTTAACTAAGTGTTCATGAATACTTTAATTCTGCTTATAATAATCCTTGGGAATGAAAAATCTATTGAAAAATGGTCCTCTGTCTAATCTAGAAATTATGATCAGGACACTTCACTACCAGGAATAGGAGCATAGACTTCCCAGGTGGCTCAGAGGTAAAGAACCCACCTGCCAATGCAGGAGACATAAAAGACCCAGGTTTGATCCCTGGTTGGGAAAATCCCCTGGAGGAGAGCATGGCAATGCACTCTAGTGTTCTGGCCTGGAGTATCCCCATGGACAGAGGAGCCTGGCAGGCTACAGTCCATGTGGTCACAAAGAGTTGAACACAACTGAAGCCACTTAGCACAGCACGGCATAATAAGAGCACAACGTCAAGAAACTTAAACTAAAGGATATGTTTGTTAAAAGGACTCTTGAGAATCAGACAAAGAAGGAAAAGGTACTCAAGGTGGGAGAAAGTAGAGATGTTTCTGAGCATCCAGTTGAGGGAAGGATCAGCCAGAAAGACTTAAGGCTTAATACCACACAAATCTATTATCTAATAGTTCTGGAGGTCAGAAGTCTGACAGAGGTCTCATGGGGCTGAAACCAAGATGTTAACACATCTGTGTTCCTTTCTGGAAGTTCTGGGGGTGGGTCCTTCTTCTTGCCTTTTACCAGTTTCTAGTGGCCATCTGCTTTCCTTGGCCCCCGGACCCCTCCCTCCACCTCCAAAGCCAAGCAAAGCTGTGTCTCCTCTGAATGTTCTACTTCTCTCATCTCCCTGACTCTCCTCTTCTGCATCCCTCTTCCATTCTTAATCACCCTTATGATTACACTGACCTCCACCCCTGTTATCCAGCATACTCTTCCTATTTTAAGGTTGGCTGATTAGCAACCTTAGCTCCATCTGAAACTTTAATTCTCCTTTGCCATATATTATAATATACTCATCGGGTCTGAGGGAGAAGGCAATGGCAACCCACTCCAGTACTCTTGCCTGGAGAATCCCATGGATGGAGGAGCCTGGTAGGCTGCAGTCCATGGGATCACGAAGAGTTGGACACGACTGAGTGACTTCACTTTCACTTTTCACTTTCATGCACTGGAGAAGGAAATGGCAACCCACTCCAGTGTTCTTGCCTGGAAAATCCCAGGGATGGGGGAGCCTGGTGGGCTGCCATCTACAGGGTCGCACGGAGTCGAACACGACTGAAGTGACTTAGCAGCAGCAGCAGCAGCAGCATGGGGTCTGAGGATTAGGGTATAGATATGTTTGAGGAAAATCATTATTCTATTATAAGAGGTATTGGGCAGGATTACAAGGCCTGCACTTGCCCAGCTTTAAGACCAAAAAAGAGCCTGTGGTCAGTAACAGACATCAGTGGTTTAGTGGATGGAGGAGCTTACCGGTCTGAAGCCAGGTCCTGGCACAACACCCCACCATGTGCGGTGGACAGTGAACAGTATCTGGTGGTGGTCTTTGTTCTGGGGGGATGGGAAGATGACCAGTTATAGGGGAACTGATCTTGGGTGGGCTCTCTTAGTTACTAGGGAAACCAGCAGGGGGATATGCCCCTCTCTGCCCCTTTGATAAGAACAATCACTAGCTGGGGCCTGGGGCAGTCATGAGCACAGGGAATGGGTGAAGAAGGCACTGATCGGGCAGGGGATGTACAGAGAGCAACAGGACAACCATCTTGGGACTTCCCTGGTGGTCCAGTGGTTAAGACTCCTTGCTTCTACTGCAGGGCGGCCCGAGTTCAGTCCCTGGTCAGGGAACTAAGATCCTGCATGCCATGGGGAACACCCAAAAAAAAAGGGTCATCTTAAGTGGCCTGACCATACAAGAGGGTAGACATCTGGATTTACCAGAGATTCTGAACACAATGAATGAGGGGTAAACTTCCAGAAGGAAACTGGAGTTTTAGAAGAGGGGAATAATTTATAAGTGGCCAAAAGCAGCAAAAGTCCTTGGTGGATGGAGAGTCATTCCAGAAGATGGAGGGGCTGCTGACAGGACATAACCACAGTTATCCACTATGGAGCAAAATCTCTGCACTGTGGCCTCGAATCTCCCTCTGATGCTTCATGCTCTCTCAGAGTCTCAAGACCGGCATAGGACCACCACCAGCTAGCTGCACATAGTGATCAACAGGAAACATCAGTGAAGGTGATTTGTACTGGCTTGTAAAATACCCTGAATTAAAAAAAAAAAAAAATTCCTGCCTAAGTTGTTTTCTGGTTGTTTGTCCTTGACTTAGGGCTTCCCTGATAGCTCAGTTGGTAAAGAATCCACCTGCAATGCAGGAGACCCCACTTCAATTCCTGGGTCGGGAAGATCTGCTGGAGAAGGGATAGGCTACCCACTCCAGTATTCATGGGCTTCCCTTGTGGCTCAGACAGTAAAGAATCCGCCTGAAATGTGGGAGACCTGGGTTCGATCCCTGGAAAAGGGAACAGCTACCCACTCCAGTATTCTGGCCTGAAGAATTCCATGGATAATCCATGGGGTCCTTGACTTAGAAAAGTGAAATGTAGAATTTACAAAAATGATTATGTGAGAGCATCAGTGCACTGAAATTTTTTTTTCTGCTGGGTTTAAGACAATACAACTTTAAATGGAAATAAGATCTTTTTCTCAATTTAAGGCATAAACTTATTCTTATCTTTATTCAGTTAAACTTGGTGAATTTTCTTGGGCAGATAAAACACTTCATTTACATTCTGGGCTGCCGTGGAATCTCCCTATCTCATTCTATTGCCAGTAGGTAACTCTGATTTATAGCTTGGTGTGTGTATTCTTTAGATATTTTTCTATTGCATTTGTATGCAGAAACGTGCTAGAAAAGAGTTTGACTAGCATTTTTCTCATATAACAGTGCTCTTTATTTTTAAAAATTATTTATTTATTTTAATTGGAGGATAATTACTTTACAGTATTGTGATGGTTTTTGCCATACATCAGTATGAATCAGCCATAGGTATACATGTCCCCTCCATCCTGAACACCCCCTCCCACCTCCCAACAATGCTCTTTAGAAAACATTGTAGATCAGGCCAAATGACTCTGCTTTGCTCTTTGAAATAGATCAGGTCAAGATCTTCTGCTATCTTTGTTTTTTTTTTAATTTTAATTTATTTATTTTAATTGGAGGCTAATTACTCTACATTATTGTATTGGTTTTGCCATACATTGACATGAATCTGCCCCGGGTGTATACATGTTCCCCATCTTGAACCCCCCCCACCACCTCCCTCCCCATCCCATCCCTCTGGGTCATCCCAATGCACCAGCCCTGAGCATCCTGTATCATGCATCGAACCTGGACTGGCGATTCGTTTCACATATAATAATATACATGTTTCAATGCCATTCTCCCAAATCATCTCATCCTCGCCCTCTCCCACAGAGTCCAAATTTTAATTTGGTTGGGCTGAGTCTTAGTTGCAGCATATGGAATCTTTAGTTGCAGCATGTGGGATTCAGTTTCCTGACCAGGGATCAAACCTGGGCCTCCAGCACTGGGAGCAAAGAGTGTTAGACACTGGACCACCAGGGAATTTCCCTGCAAGATCTTAGGAAGATCTTCAGATGTTTATGGGAAAAGTTCTGATTTTTTAAATGTTAGCAACTGATTGAAAATGTAAAGAGCGTGAGAGCTTAACAGAATACGCTTGTGGGTTTGATTCATCCCATCAATCAATGGCCAGTCTGAGACCTCAGAACGGATATGCTCTTCCTTACAGCCCTACATGCATGGTGGCAGTAAAATCTGCCAAGGTCTGGGAGTAAGAGGATGAAGGGGGACAGTAGATTCAGATGATTGTGGTTGAGAGGACAGTAGTACACCAGTGTAGAGAGATTGAACTTCTCAGCCTCCTTGACTTTGGTCAAGGCCACATAATTAATAGGTTGTGAATAGGAGGGACATGTGTCATTGTCAGGCTGCTGTGAAGCCCCTTTGCTCTGCTCTTCCATTAGCAATCATAGGAACATGTCCTAAAAAGGAGCCTCTAGCAACCTGGATCCCTGAGTGAGTATTTTGAGAGGAACCCTTCTAATAAAATACACAAGACATTTGAGTGAGTGAGAAACGAGCCTTGGTTGTTTTATGATTCTGAAATTCTGTGTTTTTTAAAAAAATAATTTTAAAATTATAATATAATTCTGTTTATTCTTACTAATATGGGGCATGATCATTTTCTATTGCTGTGTAAGAAATTACCATAAATTTAGTAGCTTAAAATAACACAATTCTATTTGCTCAGAGTTCTACAGGTCAGGAGTCTGGTGCAGGGTGGCTGGATTCTCTGCAAGAGACGCCACAGGCTGAAATCAAGGTATTTGTTGAACTGCATCTTAATCTGAAGATTTGGCCAGAGAAAAATCTGCTTCCAAGTTCCTTTGGGTCATTGGAAGAATTCATGTCCTTGTGGTTGTAGGACTGTGGTTCCCACTGTCTTGCTAGTTGTCGAGCTAGAAGCTGAGGGGATAATTCTCAGCTTCTAGAGGCTTATCTCAGGTTCTTGCCGTGTAGCCCCCTCCTTTGACAAGCAATCATCACCCTGAAATTGAATCCTTTTTTCATTCTTTGAGTGTCCCTAACTTCTCTTTCAGCCAGAGAAAACTCTCTACTTTTTAAAGGCTCATGGGATTAGATTAGGATAATTGGGATTATCTCTTTACTTAAGATCAACTGCCACATAATATAACCTAATCACAGGAATAAAATCCATCATCTTTATAGTTCTGGGTTAATTTACACCAAAAGGGCAGAAAACTTGGAATCCATATTATGTCAAAAACTTGTGGAAAAAGTAAGAGTAAGAGTGAGTGAGAAAGACTATTTGTTGTTCTATTTCTGCCTGGGGAAGAATCTCTACACCTATCTCTTTTTTATTAATGACGCTTATTCATTCCTAAAAATTCTGTTGCTAAGTAAAAAGCATTAAATGGGAGGCTTTTTTCATTGCTTTTAATGGGAAGATTATTATTCATTTCATCTCAATCCAAAGTATAATTTTCAAAGATAGAAAAAAAAGTATCAATTAAACAATGGAAAAAAGTTTATATAAGTAGTAACTTAAAAATGGAGAGTAAATAAATGTAGTTGAACATAAGATACAATGCCAAGAAGCCTTACTGTGTTTGCCAAAAGAGGAAGGCAAGGCTTAATTGAGAACGAAATATGCAAAGGAACCATTCTTTGAATGGTGTTTTCTTTCTGCACCATTTATTCAGTAATTTCTGAACCATTTGGGGCTGATAGGTTGGTTAATTTGCACTCAAATTGTACAAAGAAATAATAGTAGAGCTCAAACAAATAACTTAAGGACAAAACAAGATGAAACATGAGCATGCTTATATAAACAGTACATGTGCACAGCACATTGGAGTGCTGTAGCAGATACCTTTTCAGAGAAGGCAATGGCAAGCCACTCCAGTACTCTTGCCTAGAAAATCCCATGGATGGAGGAGCCTGGTAGGCTGCAGTCTGTGGGGTCGCTAAGGGTCGGACACGACTGAGCAACTTCACTTTCACTTTTCACTTTCACACATTGGAGAAGGAAATGGCAACCCACTCCAGTGTTCTTGCCTGGAGAATCCCAGGGACGGGGGAGCCTGGTGGGCTTCCGCCTATCACACAGAGTTGGACACGACTGAAGTGACTTGGCAGCAGCAGCAGCAGCAGATACCTTTTAATCCTTCACTCTTGGTGTGTAGATGCAGGGAAAATCTAGGTTCATCAAACATGGCTTGCAATTCACATTTGTTCTACTTGGTATTTTCTTACTTGAAACTGTTGTGTTGGATAAATTGGAAAGTGTGTCTTTGCCTGAAACCATAGTGTCAAGCTATCACTTCTTATAGCATGTTTATTTAATGTATTTCGGGGCAAAAGCTCTGGTATTTTTAAAAACAAAGAGTGGTTGTCCAAAAAGTAGCATAAAATTTCAAGAGCCATTATGACAGAAATTGATTAAACAGCTACAATGTGATCCAGAAATTAGATCAAGTCCTAGGGTACATAGTTTAAGAACCTTCAGAAATACATAGGCCCATAGTTGGCTTCTATTTGCTAGCTGTTGTTGAAAAATCACTCTTCTTTTTCGTAGCTACATTGAAAATTAACAAGTCGACTATCAAAAAGGAAAAAAAAGAGAGATTAGGTCACGTCAAAATGACCCATTTGGGGTCACCACTAATTAGGAATTGTTGGAAGAACCATGCTTCAGAAATGAATGTAGGTTTAAAGGGGTTACTGGCTTTTAAAAATCTTTTAGTTTAATATTTTTAAAAGGAAATTTCAAAGTTAAATGCTAATTTCATATTTCAGGGTGCTATTTCCTGCAGCACAAAAACATGATAATGAAAACACAACTTTAAAAAGTCAGCACAAAAGCAATAATAATGAAATCCTGTATCTTCCTTTAAAACATTTCAGTAGGAACTGTCCATTTAAGTTATGGTACTATAACTGTTTTCTAAATGCTAGGTAGGGTACTTTTTTGGGATTGTGAATGAGGTAGACAGGCTGTAAACCTCAGCATTTCTCTTGCTGTTTTTCCAAGTTAACCTTACTTTAAAAATCCCCAGATGTAAGTTTGTGTTTACCTAAAATGGACAAAAGAATATTTTTAGTAAAGTCCCTTGACTTTCTCAAGGGAAAAAAACACAGCTTTAAGTAAATACTATATAAATGTAATACATTTAAAGTAATGTTTGTAAAAGACGTTCTGTGTGTGCCCTCAAAACACGTACAATCCCAAACAATTTATTTTGCTCCAGTTCTGATCTTTCCTAATAGATTTATTAAGAACTAGCCCAAGCACTGCACTTATGGAGAAGCAGGTAAAGCATTTTCTCTTGACCTCTCTTTCCCACATTCCATCTTAGTTTATTGCTTTGAGGATGAACGCTGAACAAAGTGAAGGGGAAGTCAATATTTGATTTTGGTGAGCATTGAATCTCAATGTTTACCAAAAACAGAGGTCAACACCAATTATTTCAGGAAGAATTCCTATGCATTCCCTTTGAATGAGCTATGTATTTATGGATGTTGCCTTGTGCAATCTGATTCCTCCAAGATATTTTGAGGTGAAATTGTTATTGATGATAGTTTTAGAACTTCTTTCCCAAGCGATGACAGATTTGAGGGCATTTTGTCATATAATAAGATTAAGTTCATCTGCAATAAACACTAATATGGTGACTTGAACAACAGAAATGTATTTTTTTCTCCTATAAATGAAGCCTAGAGGCCAGTAGTCTGAGGCAGGCATGGCAGCTCCATAGTTCTCAGGGATTCATGCTCCTATACCGAACACATGACTTTTACCTCATTGCTCAAGATGGCTGCTGGTGCTCCAGTCAGCAGGACGAAGAAAGGGAAGAAGAGGCAAAATGTACATAGTAGCTATCTCTTAGGACGGTTTTATGGAAGCCACTATCAATTACTATATATTACTATAGATTATGTCCTCTTACACCTAGGATTTAGATTCATGGCCATACCTAATTCCACGAGAGGCTGGGGTGGGTAATCTGTTTGTTCTTGGTGGCTATGTAAAATATGTCTAAATAAAAATTTGGGATTTCATTGCCACAAGAAAAGGAGAGAAGGGGTATTGGTCTCTGCCACTAGTAGAAAGAACATACATGGTCTTTGAAGTCAGACACATCTAGATTCAAATCTAGCATTTATTGATCCTGTGACCTTATGAAACTGCAATACTTTAGCCACCTCATGAGACGAATTGACTCACTGGAAAAGACTCTGATGCTGGGAAAGGTTGGGGGCCGGAGGAGAAGGGGACAACAGAGAATGACATGGCTGGATGGCATCACCGACTCTATGGACATGAGTTTGAGTGAACTCCGGGAGTTGGTGATGGACAGGGAGGCCTGGAGTGCTATGATTCATGGGGTCGCAGAGAGTTGGACATGACTGAGCGACTGAACTGAACTGACCTTATGAAAATGACACAATTAAGCCTCCTCTTTAATACAAAGATGACACCATTTAGCTCCTATGGTTATCAAGGCTTCCTTCCTAACTTCCATAAAGTATATCTATAAAATAATCAAACTATGACCCTGATATGTGTACCTTACCTTATAACATTCTAAAACAGTCAAACATCTTTGAAAATAACTCATTAAAAAAAATTTCCATCAGAGATTTCCCTGGCAGTCCTGTGGTTTTAGGACTCCATGTTTTCATTGGAGGCCCCAGGTTCAATTCCTGGTCGGAGAGCTAAGATTCCTCAAGCCATGAAGTAGAGCAAAAAATAAATAAATAAAAATTTCTTCCTTTAAAGTCACATAAATCTCTTTAAATTAGAACATAGAGTGCTTTTACAGTAAATGTGGACAGAAAGAATAAATACATTTGAAGGATTCTCTCGTGAACCCTAGTATACAAATTTGGATAAAAAATTAAAGAAAATGTAATTACTCAGATTCTTTAGCTCCATCAGTAATTTTGAGAACAATTATGCAGTCTCTTGCGAGGTTAGCCCTTCCTTGACTCCATTCTTCTTGTGAAAGGAGGGATTTTTAAAAACTAATTTTTATTACAAAAGTCAGGGTTCAGAAACAGAACCAACAGGAGATAGATGGGGAGAGAGAGATAGACCTCTCTTATGTATATCTATATACCTGATATAGACACAGAGACAGATTTTATGGGCTTTCCTGCTGGCTCAGATGGTAAAGAAACAGCCTGCAGGAGACATGGGTTTGATCCCTGGGTAGGGAAGATCCCCTGGAGAAGGGAATGATTACCCACCCCAGTATTCTTGCCTGGAGGACTCCATGGACAGAGGAGCCTGGTGGGCTACAGTCCATGGGGTCACAAAGAGTCCAACATGACTGAGCAGCTAATAACACATATGCGTGTGTGCATGCTAAGTCGCTTCAGTCGTGTCCAACTCTTTGCAATCCTGTAGGCTGTAGCCCTCAGGGCTCCTCTGTCCTTGAGATTCTCCAGGCAGGAGTAATGGAGTGAGCGGCCGTGCCCTCCTCCAGAGAATCTTCCTAACCCAGGACTGAACCCTTGTCTCTGAGGTCTTCTGCATTGGCAGGTGGGTTCTTTACCAGTATCCCCACCTGAGAAGCCAACACACAAATATAGATTTTACATATTCTACTAAAAATTTTTTTAAATGCACACACATAGATTTTATATATTTTCTAAAAATATATATTTATACATACTATATAAACCTATATCTGTATCTATACATCTGTATCTATTTCTGTATGTGTCTATATGTGTATGTATGTCTACATCTAAAACAAGATTTTTGATAAGGATTTAGCTCATGCAGTTCTAGAGGATAAGAATTCCCATGCTCTGCAATCTGCAAGCTGGAGACCCAGGAAAGTCAGTGGTTTTGTTCAGAGGCCTGAAAGCTGGAAAGTCAGGGGTCAGAATCAGTTTCAAGTCTGAAGGCCTGAGAACCAGGAATCCCGAGGGGAGGAGTGGATGGATGTCCCAGCTCAGATAGAGAATCCCTGCCTCCCCTGCCTTTTAGTTCTGTGAGACTTTCAACAGATTGACTGATGCCCACCCATAGCCACTGTACTCGGGCTCCCAGGTGAAATGTTAACCTCTTCAGCAAACACCTCACAGACACACCTGGAAATGACGTTGAACCATGTATCTGGATATCCCGTATCCCAGTCAAGTTGACACATAAAATTAACCATCACATAAAGTAACAAAAAAATATCGGAGTGGTGGTGCAGTGGATAAGAACCCGTCTGCCAATGCAGGGGATGTGGGTTTGATCCCTGGTCTGGGAAGATCCCACATGCCACGGGCAACTAAGCCAGTGCGCCACAACTACTGAGCCTGCAGATCACAACTTCTTGGCCCGCGTGCTGAACCTCCTGAAGCCTGCATGTCTAGAACCTGTGCTCCGCAGCATGAGAAGCCACCACAGCGAAGGGTAGCCCCTGCTCACTGCAACTAGAGAAAGCCCTCACTCAGCAGTGAAGACCCGGAGCAACCAAAAACAGATCAAATAAAAATTTGAAAAAAATGTGGAGTACAGAAATGTTTAAAATGTTGAAGTCCATCATTGTCTTCATCCTTTAGCTTCCTTTTCCAACAGTAATCATGGTTTACAGTGGGAATTTCTTACTTCCTGACATTATTTTTTTACTATACATATTCAAATATATAAACATAGCGTAATACCAAATGTATTATTCTGTGACTTACTTTTCTCCCCTTAATTTCCGATCTTGAACATTGAGCAACATCTGTGTATAAAAGCCACCCTCATTCTTTTTAACTGTCACATACTACTCCATTTTATGAATTTCCCTTAAATTCCTTAAGTTGTACCTGAATGTGGATGCTTAGCCTATGTCCAGTTTACCTCTAGGACAATGTTTCCAGGAATATCTTCCTACAAATATTTTTACTTGCATCTGTGGCTAAAATTCCTAGAAATGAGATCACTTGCCTCAGATGTGTTCATTTGGCAGTGAAACATAGGATGACAAAATGCCAGGAGAAGAGATGTAGACATCTTTTACTTGATGGCATTACTTGATTGGCATCTGGACCGAAAAAGAAATTTCCCACTGGGTGGAAATATAGAGTCCTTTGTGCTTCTGATGCCCCCATCTCCTTGCCCCCTTGCTCTTCCGGCAGCCCAGTGGGTTAACCTCTTACTGGCCACTGTTAACGTCAGCAAGAGAAAAACAAGTCTGTTTCTTGTGTCCCTAAATACTATAGCATTTTTTTTTTATAATTCAAAAAGATACATGCATCCCAGTGTTCCCTGACAGCAGTCTCTACAGTGGCCAAGACATGGAAACAACCTAAATGTCCACTGACAGAAGAATGCATAAAGAAGTGGTACATGAACACAGTGAAATATTACTCAGGCATAAACAAAGGAAGAGAGGATGCCATTTGCAGCAGCCTGGGTGGACCGAGAGATCGTCATGCTAAATAAGTCGGAAACAGAAAGACAAACATCATATGGGATCTCTTAAATGTGGAATATAAAAGAAAAGAACACAAATGAACTCACACATCAGAAGCAGACTCACAGACAGAGAAAACAAACTTATGCTTACTAAAGGGGAAACGGGGAGGGATAAAATAGGAGTTTGGGATTAGCAGATATACACTACTATATATAAAACAAATAATAGGACCTACATTTAGCACTGGGAATTATATTCAAGAGCTTGTAATAATCTATAGGGGAAAAGAATCTGAGAAAGAATAGACATATATATGTATAACTGAATCTCTTTGATATGCCCTTGAAACTAATGCAATATTTTAAACCAGTTATACTTCAATTAGAAAAAAAAAACCCAGCATTTCTGAAAGCAGAGATGATGTTTCAAATAAGCTGCTTTCTTTAGGACAGGGGTCAGCAAACTATAACCTGTGAGCCACATCCAGCTACCATTTTTGTTTATACAACCTGTGAGTTAAAAATGGATTTTATCATTCTCCCAAATCATCCCACCCTAGCCCTCTCCCACGGCACAGGTTGCTTGGGGCTGGTGCACTGGGATGACCCAGAGGGATGGGATGGGGAGGGAGGTGGGAGAGGGGTTCAAAATGGAGAACACATGTACACCCGGGGCGGATTCATGTCAATGCATGGCAAAACCAATACAATATTGTAAAGTCATTAGCCTCCATTTAAAAAAATAAATTTAGAAAATAAATAAAAATGGATTTTACACTTTTAAATAGTTGGAAAAAATTACAAGATAATATTGGTGATGGGTAAAAATTGCATGAAATTCTAACTCCATGTCTACCTGTAAAGTTTGTTGGAACACAGTCATAGGGACGCTTTTTTTTAAAAAAAATTTATTTTATTTTTGGGTGTGTTGGATCTTTGTGGCTGCATGAGGGCTTTTCTCTGGTTACCGCGAGCAGGGGCTACCCTGTAGTTGGGGTGGGAGCGCTTCTCATTGAGGTGGCTTCTCTTGTTGCAGAGCACCAGCTCTAAGGCATGAGGGCTTCAGTAGCTGCGGCTCAGAGGTTTAGTTGCTCTGTGACATGTGGGATCTTCCCGGATCAGGGATCAAACTCTGCATTGGACTGCTTGTCTCCTGCATTGGCAGGTGGATTCTTTACCACTGAGCCACCAGGGAAGCCCCCCATATGCACTCTTTCACAAACTGTGGCTGCTTTCACAGAACAAGGATAGAGTTCAGTGGTTGTAACCAGAAACTCTATGGCCCCCAAAGCTGAAAATATGTACTATCTGGCCTTTTACAGAAGATATTTTCCAACTGTTCCTTTAGGTCTGCAGCATTATTTTTTCCTGTGTATGTGTCTCATTTTTTTCCCCTCCAAATGTTTTTCTATAATTCTCTGTTACTTCTTTCTTTCTTCAACACTTCTCCAAAGATTACACGGCAAATTAGCAGAGCCCACTTTAATTCTGAATTGTACTTTCCTACTTGCCAAGTTTCTGAAGGTAAAATGTATTTTAGGGAAAATAAAGAATTTTACTTCAGTCTAAAATTAATTTTGGTCACAATATTAACACAAGCCTAATGAATTTCAGAAGGAAGGGAATTTTTATTTAAATGAGTGAGACAATATAGCTCTGAGTACTTCTAGTTTTTTCTTTTTCTAGAGAAATAGATTTAATTTTATGGTAGGAGCCAGAGGAATCCCTTCACATTTGGGGTCCATTGAAACAAACGAAAAAACATTAACTCTTTCTGCTAAAAAAAAAACCCTCTTTCTGCTTTAACAGCTGCAAGGGCTTCCCTGGTGGCTCATAGGTTAAAGCTTCTGCCTCCAATGCGGGAGACCCGGGTTCGATCCCTGGGTCGGGAAGATCCCCTGGAGAAGGAAACGGTAACCCACTCCGGTATTCTTGCCTGGAGAATCCCATGGATGGAGAAGCCTGGTAGGCTACAGTCCACGGGGTCGCATAGAGTCAGACACGACTGAGCGACGGAACAGAACAGAACAGAAAGCATCCCTGAAAAATTCTATTTCTCAACTCAGGGATGCAGGGAAGGGCTTTGTGCTTTTAGGTGAATTCCCTGACTATGGTAATTGCTTGTAAGGTGACAGGGTCCCCTCTAGCATCAAAAGAGAGGGTATGAGCAGGAATTCTGGTCGCCTCTTTCCAAAGTGGACTGCGTGTTGAGGGAGCTGTTTGGGGCAGTGGGATGGGACCATGTTGATGGTTGGCTTATGGAGCCAGAGCTTGGAAGTGCGGTGACTGCCTGAGAGTTAGACTATTAAATAGATGGCTCTAAGTGTGTTCCCAGGAACTTCCCTGGTGGTCCAGTTGTTAAGACTCTGTGCTTCCACTGCAGGGGGCATGAATTTGATCCCTAGTTAGGGAACTAAGATTCCATAAGCTGCACAGTGGGGTTAAAAATAAAAGTTGTGTTCCCAAACCTGCAGCACCAGCTTCTCCTGGGACTCAATACAAATGCAAGTCATGAGGCCCCTGAGTTTTAGCAAGCCTCCAGGTGACAGTGATGCTTGCTTAAACTAAGAACAGCTGCATCCAATCCGTGCCTCATGGTTCAGAGTGGAAGCAGCTCTAAAGAGACCACATCTGCACTGTTGGTGGGAATGTAGATTGGCGCAGTCACTATGGAAAAGATAAGTATACAGGTTCCTTAAAAACAGAATTCCCATATGGCCCAGCAATCTCACTCTGAGGTGTATATCCAGAGAAAACTCTAATTCAAAAAGATACATGAACTGCATGGTTCACTGAGGCATTATTTACAATAGCCAAGACATGTGGTGGTGGTGGTTTAGTTGTTAAGTTGTGTCCAACTCTCATGACCCCATGTAGCCTGCCAGGCTCCTCTGTTTATGGGATTCTCCAGGCAAGAATACTGGAGTGGGTTGTCATTTCCTTCTCCAGGGGATAGCAACCTAAATGTTCATTGACAGATGAATTCATAAAGATGATGAGGTGTATCTATATATGCACACAATATATATATATATATACACAATGATGAGGTATATATATACACACACACACAATGATGAGGTGTATATACACACACACACACACACACTCAGTTATAAAGAAGAATGAAATAATGTCATTTGCAACAACATGGATGGACCTAGAGGTCATACTGAGTGAAGTAAGCTGCTGCTGCTGCTAAGTCGCTTCAGTCATGTCCGACTCGGTGCGACCCCATAGACGGCAGCCCACCAGGCTCCACTGTCCACAGGATTCTCCAGGCAAGGATGCTGGAGTGGGTTGCCATTTCCCTCTCTGGAAACTAACACACAACATTGCAAATCAACTATCCTTCAATTAAAAAAAAAGAGAGAGACCACATGCTTCCCAGGGCTGTTGCTTTCCAGCCCCCTTAAGTTTGAAGTTTCCTGTTGATGGATCGTTTTTTTCTTCTAACGACAATGGCAACAATCTAGCTAGAGCTTAGTAAGTCCCAAGGACTCTAGTACATTAAAATGATAGTGACCTGTGCTTAGTCACTCAGCCGTGTCTGACTCTCCATGACCCTATGGACTGTAGCTCATCAGGCACTTCTGTCCATGGGGATTCTCCAGGCAAGAATACTGGAGTGGGTTGCCATGCCCTCCTCCAGGGGATCTTCCCAACCCAGGGATTGAACCCAGGTCTCCCGCATTGCAGGTATTTACCACCTGAGCCACCAGGGAAGCCCAGATGATACTAGCTTATTGAGTGCTAAATGTGTTCGAAACAACATTTCAGTGTTTTATTCTAACATCTTACTTGATTCTGAGAACAAGCTGATGAGGTAGGTGTTGCCAGTACCTCCATAACACAGATGAGAAAAATGGGATACAGAGAAGTTATGCCCTTTGGTGAAAGGTCATAAAAGCTGTGTGACCCAGGCGTGAGCCAGGTGGTCAGGCTCCAGAGCTCTCACCTGGACCACTATGCACTGTCACAGGTGTTCTGAGAGGCATTGATGAACTGATTCAATCCTTTCCATATTACTTAGAATGTGAAATTTATTATACACATTTTATTTTATTTAAGTATAGTTTATTCTATTTAAGCATAAAGTATAGTTGATTTATAGTGTTTCAGGCGGACAGCAAAGTGATTCAGTCACACACACGTGTGTGCTCAGTCGCTCAGTCATGTCCAACCCTTTGTGGCTCTGTGGACTGGAGCCCACCAGGTTCCTCTGTCCACGGGACTTCCCAGGCGAGAATACTGGAGTGGATTGCCATTTCCTCCTCCAGGAGATCTTCCTGACCCAGGGATCGAACCTGTGTATCCTGTATTGCCGGTGGCTTCTTTACTGCTAAGTCATCCGGGAAGCCCTGTGCAAACATACACACATGTATTTTTCAGATTCTTTTCCATTGTAGGTCATTATGATATTCTGAATATAGGTCCCTATCCTAGTTGTCATTAAATAAATTTTGCAGTGGAGGAGCCAGAGGCTCTGAGAGGTCAACTAACTTTCCTCAAATCACACAGGCTTGCCCGTGTGAGAAACTGGCCATTCTTCTGTGCTGGGTTGCTTGGGCTATCACACATGCGGTCTCTCACGCCCGTCTACATGCTGGCACATAACAGGTCATCGTCACCGAGCGCTGCCAGCTGCTAATTCAGAGACCATGTCCCAACCCTCTCTGGGGTCAGCCCGACCCATTCCTTATGTCCTACAAAGAAAGGGTACTACATTTATCCCCAAACTGAGCACCACCCCAAAGAAGATTTTCCAGGAGCTTCCTGGAAGCTTGCTGTAAATCAGCAAAGGCTCGAGTCCTGATTAAAGTGTGACTCATTTGAACAGTTTTCATTAGTAAATAAATCAGGTGGCGAGCGGGTGGGGGAAAGACACCAATTAGAATACGTGGTTAAATAATCAGAAAGATGCAGAAAGTCCTTGCGCCTGGAGGAAATCACCGAGTTCCATTAGCACTGATTAAGAAACACAGAATAGCCTTCCAGGCAGCATGAGGCTCCGGATTCAGGAACAGTGCGGTGGCGGAGAAAGTATGCTGCTTTCAAGTTTGAGAAATCTGGTCACTTCAGGGTATCAGGCTCAAATCCTGACCACTCATGTGAGCCTGGGGTTGTGGGGGGGAGTGTGCTGTGGTGGGAGGTAAGGGAAGTGGAGTGGGAGGACGTGAATCAATCTTCAAAGTTCGCTGGGGAATATCTTGGAGGCTATCTACTGAAACTGAGTATGATTCTGTGGGCTTCCGGGGAAAAATGCTTTCCACGTCCTGAGTTTCTTGTTTGCAGGAAATAAGCTTCTTTCAGCTTCTGAGATCGTCCCTGAGTTCCAAAGGGCAGATTCAAACAGTTGCTAATCAGGGAAGGGAGGGGATGCAGAAATAAGGAAGGAGACTCTTGAGAGTCCCTTGGACCTCCAAGGAGATCAAGACAGACAGTCCTAAAGGAAACCAACCCTGAATATTCATTGGAAGGACTGATGCTGAAGCTGAAGCTAAAATACTTTGGCCACATGATTCGAAGAGCTGACTCATTGAAAAAGACCCTGACGCTGGGAAAGATGGAGGGCAGGAGTAGAAGGGAGTGACAGAGGATGAGATGGTTGGATGGCATCACCGACTCAATGGACGTTTGAGTAAACTTTAGGAGACAGTGAAGCACAGCGAAGCTTGGCTTGCTGCAGTCCATGGGGCTGCAAATAGTTAGACATGACTTAGCTAGCAAGTGAACCACAATGACAATCAAGAAATGGGCTTCCTGCGTGGCGCTAGTGGTAAAGAATCCACCTGCCAATGCAGGAGATGCAAGAGATATGGGTTCGATCCCTGGTTGGGGAGATTCTCTGGAGGAGCAAATGGCAACCCAATCTAGAATTCTTGCCTGGAAAATTACAAAGACAGAGGAGCCTGTCGGGCTGCAGTCCAGGGGAATCACAAAGATTTGGACACGACTGAGCACACACGTGCACACACAGTCAAGAAACAATAGAGCAGGCTTGGGGCAGGGTCCTGGTTTCTCCTCAAGAAATACACAGGGAATTCCCTGGCGGACCAGTGGTTCAAAGTCTGCACTTCCACTGCCGAGGGTAGGGGTTCAATCCCTGGTCAGCGAACTGAGAGCCCACAAGCCATGAAGCATGGCCAAAACAGAAAAGTAATAAACATCACAGTATCTTTGAGTTCGTCTGCTGAACTTAGGCCCCACCCAGGCTGAGCACAAGATTCCTGGAGCACCACCCTGTCACCTCACCACCAACCAATGAGAAGAAAGTCACACACCCTGTAGCCCTATAAAAGCCCCGAACTTTTTGGCATAAGGGACCGATTTCATGGAAGACAACTTTTCCAAGGACCAGGGGGACGTGAGTGATGGGGAGTGGCTGTAAATACAGATGAAGCTTTGCTCGCTTGCCCACTGCTCACCTCTTGCTGTGTGGCTCATCAAAGACTACTACCAGTCCATGGCCCAGGGGCTTGGGACCCCTACTATAAACCACTGGAGAGTTCAGGGGTTTCGAGCATGAGCCACCTGTTGTCCCTGCTTGGCTCTGCAATGAACCTTACTCTGCTCCCGACTCCCAACATTTCGGTTTGTTGGGCCTCCCTGTGCATCTGGTTTATGAACTTGGGTTCAGTAACGTTACCACAACGAGTAACTTCTTTGATTCTAACTCCCATGAACTCACTCTGCTCTCATTACACGGATCATCTTTCTGTTTTTCTGCAAAGCTGGTTGCAAACCCAGGTGCTCTGCCAGCTCTTCCTTCCACCTGGATAACCTTTCCTCTGATCTTTGCTTCCTCATAACATTCAGGTTTTGGCTCAAGACTTCTCTCTAGAGAAGCATTTATATATATATATATATATAATTTTATTTCTTTATTTTTGGCTATACCGGGTTGCTGTGCTCAGGCTTTCTCTAGTTGCAGTGAGCAAGGGGCTACTCTTTGATGCGGTGCCTAGGCTTCTCACTGTGGTGGTTTCTCTTGTTGCAGAGCATGGGCTCTGGAGAACAGGCTCAGTAATTGTGACACACGGGCTTAACTGCCCTGTGACATGTGGAACCTTCCCGGACCAGGGATCAAACCCTTGTCACCTGCATTGGCAGGCAGATTCTTAACCACTGAACTACTAGAGAAGTCCAAGAAGCATTTCTTAATCACTCTTTAATATTGCTCTTCCTCACGGCTTCCACTCCAGGCCAATCCACATCCACCAATGCATTCTCTTCACTCTCTGAAATCACCTCAATTACTCATCGGTTCACTTAACCTCTGTCTCCCTGCTCCAGACATCAGCATCCTGAGAGTGGGGCTCCACCACTGATACTCATTCAACACCCTCAGCCACCTGCAAAGCACCTGGTACCCAGTAAGTGAACCACAAGTATTAACCTGGAGCCTCCCTGGGGGGAAAACTCCAGATTCTTCACTTTTCCTCACCCCCGCCTGCTATCAGGGGCCTGATCTGAAATCTGATCCTGGGTTGGTACTAAGCATTGTGCACTGTCCCCCTGGGGAAGGGAGGTAAGAAGAGCCTAGGTTACTGGCTGAGCAGTGGCCTTGCTCCAAGCTTGCCTGAAACTGACAGCCTGAGCTCGCCTTCTCAGCCCAGAGGGCTTTTTTTTTGTTTGTTTCTGATGGTGATTATTTGAATGAGGCACTTTTAACTGCACAGCCCCGACAAGGGCTTCTCGACAGGGGACCCATTAAGGCTGGCCTAAATGGGAGTCACCTGGAGGAAGTGAAGCCCCAGGGACCACTCAGGAAGCTTTAGCAGAGCTGCCACCTCCTCCTTCACCAAGGTTTCCCCAGGCAATTAAATGGGCAGTGACAAGATTGCTCCCTTAGCATCTCCAGCCTCTGGGGCTCAGAGGCTGCAGGGGATGGCTGATCCAAGCTGTCTGCAAATCAGCCATCTGCCTAGCAGGATCCCTTCTGCCCTCTCCATTCTTCCCTATCCTGGTCCTCCTCTTCCCCTTCCTCCCCTCCTTCCCTTTAAGTCTAAGAAAGTTACAAAAGGTCTATGAATTCCCCAGCTCTCCACTTCTTATTCCTGGCTGTCGGCTCCACTCCATCCCTTTCTCCTGTATCTCTCCTGCCTCTAAAAGCTGAAATATTGAAGTGACCTACTTTCATTTTGTAAGTGGAGACCATGGAGCTGTGGGCCAGATGAATGGGAGAAGTGGGCAGAGGCTTCCAGCTGGCGAGAACCACGGAGCCCCACAGGTTACCTGACCAGGCTGCTGGCAGCTGTCAGATTTTCAAAACTGGGCACCTTGGGCAGGGTTCATGTACCTGCAAGTTCTTGACGTGGAGCATTTGAGGGGCAGTTCTTTTGAACAGAAGCAGGGATTTCTATAGCCAGAGTCTATGTTGGACCAAACGTATACTGAGTGTTGCCACCACAGTGCTAAGTAAGGTGATCCAGTTACGAGTAATTGTGAGCACTTTATAAGGCAAGAACTTTGCACATACCATCCGGTTTGGATCCTGCCCAAAGCTCTGTGAGATGGGAATGATTTTGCACCCATTTTTCATACGAGGAAACTGAGGTGTAGAGAGCTTAATTTGTACTGTTTCTCAAGTTACCAGAACTCTGTGAGATGAGAATTAGAATATTCATTTTATGCATGAAAATCCTGACTCTTGAGGGTAAAGGTCACAGGGCCAGTAAGTCAGAAATCAAGCACTCCTCAGCGGTCCCCTAGGCATGCTCTGCTGAGACGCAGTGCTCAGATAAATTGCTATCATTTGCCAAATGCTATGGAGAAGGCAACGGCAAGCCACTCCAGTACTCTTGCCTAGAAAATCCCATGGATGGAGGAGCCTGGTAGGCTGCAGTCCGTGGGGTCGCTAAGGGTCGGACACGACTGAGCGACTTCACTTTCACTTTTCACTTTCACACACTGGAGAAGGAAATGGCATCCCACTCTGTGTTCTTGCCTGGAGAATCCCAGGGACGGGGGAGCCTGGTGGGCTTCCGATTATGGGGTCACACACAGTCGGACACGACTGAAGTGACTTAGCAGCAGCAGCCAAATGCTAAGGCTCAGTTGTTAGGAGAATTATTTACTCATTTTATGAGTACTTCCTGCACACTGTTTAGGTATTAGACTCAGTGGTGGCGAGGTGGATTGCAAACCTGGCCTCTCATGCCTCTTTTCTCTTTAGCCACACCCCTTTGCAACATGACAGAGTGCCAGTTTAGACCTCAAGAGGCCTTACAGTTTCTGCTCTCTCATTTATTTACTTTTTTTGGCTGTGCTGGATCTTCACTGCTGCGTGGGCTACTCTCTAGTTGTGGTGTCCAGGCAGTGTACAGAAGCTCACTGCAGTGGCCTCTCTTGTTGCAGAGCGTGGGCTCTAGGGTGCACGGGCTTCAGCAGTTCTGGCATGAGGGCTCAGTAGTTGTGGCTCCCGGGCTCTAGAGCACAGGCTCAGTAGTTGTGGTACATGAGCTTAGTTGCTCCGTGGCATGTGGGATCTTCCCAAGTCAGGGATCTGATCCCATGTGTCCTGCATTTGCAGGCGAATTCTTCACCACTGAGCCACCAGGGAAGCCCTTCTGCTCTCTCCTGGAATGAGTTTCATGGGAACAGCTCTGGACTCAGCAGCCAAGGTGTGAGAGACGCATGGCCTAGTCACACATGTCACCTTAGCTGGCAGCCAGCCAAGCCCTAGACACAGAGCTGTGTGGCTGACCAGCAGCTGATCATAGATGCATAAATGAGCACGGCCCAGACCAGAAGAACCGCCCCACAGAGGAGCCTGGCGGGCTATGGTCCATCGGGTCAGAAAGAGTCAGACACGACTGAAGAGACTTAGCATGCACGCAGAGGCTAACTAATACAGCCCAAATTGCCAGCCCACACAGTCATGAGCTAACTCAGTCATTCTCAAAGTGTGTCCTGAGGCCAAGCATTATCAGCATCACTGGGGAAACCTGTTAGAAATGCAAAATTTAAGGTTCACCTTAAGAACTACTGAATCACAAGCCCTAGGAGTGGGCCCAAGTGACATTTTTAAACAAGCTGGGTGATTGTGATGCATGGTAACATTTAAGGACCACTAAGTACATGGTGTTATGTTAAGCCACTAAGTCTTGGAGTAGTTTCTTACCCAGCAGAGGCTAACTAGGGCTTCCATGTGGTTCAGTGGTAAAGAACCCACCTGCCAATGCTGGAGACATCAGAGATGCAGGTTCAACCCTTGGGTCATGAAGATCCCCTGGAGGAGGGCATGGCAACCCACTCCATGTTTTCTTGCCTGGAGAATCCCATGGACAGAGGAGCCTGGCAGGCTACAGTCCATAGGGTCGGAAAGAGTCAGGCATTACTGAAGAGACTCAGCATGCATACAGAGGCTAACTAACACAGCTGTGGAAGAGAAATTCACCAGTGCCCCTGAGATGCTTAAAGTTCATTAAGAGAGACAACATATTCTTAAACACAAACAGTCTATAATGTATGAGGCCAAATATTAAAATTATAAACCACTAACAGATTGCATAATAATAATGATAAGTAATATGAGGCCTGGCGTGCTGTGATTCATGGGGTCGAAAAGAGTCGGACACAACTGAGCAACTGAACTGAACTGAATATCTAAGTAAGTGGTTACAGTATGTTGGCATTCATTATTTCACTTAGTCCTCATAGGAACTTCTTTGAGGTGGGTGCTCTTTTTATGTCCATTTCATAGATGAAGAAACTGAGGTCTAAAGAAGATAAGAGCTTTACCTGAGGTCACTTAACCAGTCAGAGGCAAAGCCAGGATTCTACCCCAGGGATCTCCCAGACTCTGAAGCACACACTCTTTTTTTTTTTTCCAATTTTATTTATTTATTTTTTTCAAGTTGAACAGACTAAATTTCTTTAAACAAACTTACTTATACTCCAGAGTCCTTTAAAAACTTAATAGCATTTATACATTGAAGGTATTTGATTTTCTTGTAACTAGCACTTCAAATGCAACAAGCATTTGAAGCAACAAGCATTTGACCCAACAAGTAAAACTTTCTACAGTTCATGTGTTGTGGGATCTAAACCCTAAGTGTGGTACATAGAGTGTGCTGTGGAGGACTTCCCTGGTGGTACAGTGGATGGGAATCTGCCTCCAATGCATGGGACACTGATTCGATCCCTGGTCTGGAAAGATTCCACATGCCACTGAGCAGCTAAGCCAATGCATTACAACTACTAAGCCCACGTTCTAGAGCCCATGGGCCATAACTACTGAGCCTACATGCTGCAACTACTGAAGTCCACGCGCTTGAAGCCTGTATTCTGCAACATGAGAGGCCTGTGTGCCACAATGAAGAGTGGCCCCTGCGTGCCACAACTAAAGAGGGCCCACACTCAGCAGCAAGGATCCAGAGCAACCAAGAGTAAATACATAAATTATTATTTTTTTAAAGTGTTGCTGTGGACATCCAGAGGGAGAGACTTGCCATTCCACTGAGGAGATGCTTTTAAGGCAGAGGGAGTCCCTGGTTTGACCCAGGATTGGGATACGTGGCAGCAGAAGAGGAAAAGGAATCTCAGATGGAGGAGACAATTTGAGCATAGAATGAGGGAACCAGTGAACCTCAGGAAGATCAAGTAGCTTCACTGACAAAAGAGAGAGTTCCAGGGAAGGACTGCAGTGCAATTTTAAATCAGAGCCTTACAAAGATTCAGCATTAATAATCCTCTTGTTGGACACGAGGTGTGGAGAGGTTATTTGAAATATTAAATTATTCAACCCGGCATTAACAGACTGTCTCCTGAATTTTGGGTAGCGTGGTCTCTGAATTGATTTCCCTCCACCGTTTTGACTAGAGATAGATTGACAATGTCAGGCTTGAAAGGGTAGGGGAAATATTTAGTTGTTGTTTTAATGGAATCTCTGGCCTGAATGTTTAGATCTTTTTTTTCTTGAAACACATGCAGCAGCTAAGACCGTCCTCTTTCTGCTTTCCTCTCTTCATATGTCAGCAACCAAAAGGGCGAACAGCGTTAAGAGTGGTGAATGTGAGCAGGAATCTGCCAGGTTTACCATAAGTTAAGATGCGGCCCCTGCTCCCAAGGAACTTAGCAATCTAAGTGAACACTAAACCATCTGGCACAAGTTCTTTTTGTTTATTTATTTTTGGCTGTGCTGGGTCTTGGTTGCGGCACACAGGCTCTTTGTTGCGGCATGCAGGCTTTTTCTAGTTGCAGCGAGTGGGGGCTGTTCTCCAGTTGTGGTGTGTGGGCTTCTCATTGCGACGGCTTCCTCTTGTTTTGGAGCGTGGGCTCTTGGGCACAAGGGCTTCGCTAGTTTTGGCACATGGGTTTAGTTGCTTTTCAGTATGTGGGATCTTGATTCCAGGACCAGGGATCGAACCCATGTCCCCTGCATTGGCAGCTAGATTCTTAACCATTGGACCACCAGCGAAGTCCCATAGCACAGATTCCAAGGACCATGAACAATGAGAGAAGAGAAAGGCCAGGACAGGCTGAAGAAACCAGGAAGACTTTCAGGGAGAAGTTAGTACCAGTGGAGGAGAAAAACATTTCAGCTTCACACTGACATTCAATATGTTAGCACCATTCTTAGTGTCAACTCGAATATACTCTCATCCAAACAAGAAAAACAAACAGATGACCTTTTACCTAAAACGTTCTTGGAATCTTTTCAATCTGAAATAGCAAATTTGTTTCACCCGTTGGGTCAGTTCTGCTTGGAGCTCTGTCTTGAAGAGGATTTTGAGTCTCTGACAATCTCAGAGGAGATGAGTGCTGGAATCAATTAGTGATGTCTGCCACAGGTATGGGAAGAGCAAGGAAGAATATCATACATGTGTGATTTCTGTCTTTTGTAATTTCTTTACAAATTGAAATGACATTTTTGTTTTCATATACTGGACTAGCTGAAATATTTAACTGGACTTCACACCTTGCATTTGATTTTTAGGATGGAGACACATAAGAAAAATCAAACAAATATTTGAAAAAAGAGTCTTCCAGAACATTTCTACTAAAATAGTTAAATTTTAAACAGATATCCTGTACTTTATTTACAGGATGACAAATTGATTCCTTTATATTCTGAAAGATGACTCTGAGGCAGAAAAAAAAAGCTAGATAATGTAATGATAAACTATACATCTGTGTGAACGTCAAGCTGTGTTCTGTTGAAAATATATATTCTAGACTTCTCTGGTGGTCAGAGGTTAAGAATCCTCCTGCCAATGCAGGGGACATGGGTTTGATCCCTGGTCCAAGAAGATCCCATATGCCAAGGGGCAACTGAGCCTGTGCACATCAACTACTGAAGCTCGGGTGCCCTAGAGACCATGCTCTGCAAAAAGAGAAGCCACTGCAATGAGAAGTCCACGCTTTGCAATGAAGAGTGGTCCCCACTCAGTGAAACTAGAGAAAGTCCGCTGGCAGCAACAAAAACCTAGGGTAGCCAAAAAATAAATTATAACACTTTTTAAAAAGTGAACAAAGTAAAAAAAAAATCAAGGAAAAGAAAATATATGGTCTTGGTTGAGAGTCTACTTGTATTAAGAAGAGAAAGTGAAAGTATTTGTTGCCCAGTTGTGACCAACTCTTTGCATCCCCATGGACTGTAGCCCACCAGGTTCTTCTGTCCACGGAATTCTCCAGGCAAGAATACTGGAGTGTGTAGCCATTCCTTTCTTCAGGGGATCTTCCCAACCCAGGAGTCAAACCCAGGTCTACCCACACAGCAGGCAGATTCTTTACTGTCTGAGCCATAAGGGAGGGAACACTCATGTAAGGATACAGTTACTTACTAGAGTGGTATTAGATGATTCTAAAGTGACTGACTCTAATTTACTTAGGATAGCAACTCTGGGTGCTGGAGGATAAAAATCGGGAAGAGAAGTGGGTCACATGCAGGAAATATCTTCTTGATTAGATAACAATGATGACAAGAGGAATGGGGTGGAGGGACAGACCATTTGTAGCAGAGTCATTTGCAACGCAGTGAATGGGACTCCCCAGCACTGCGCTGTGCATGTCTCTTTCATCTAAGCCAAGTTCATGTTCAGATGCCAATTTCAGTTCAGCTCAGCAAATATTTATTTAGCACTTACCCAGTGTATTAAAATTTTCCAGAGAAGCAGAAACCGACTCACTTGATTATGGAGGCTAAGAAGTGGAGACCCAAGAAAGCCAGTGATGTAACTGGAGAACCAGGAGTGCCTATGCTATAAGTCCTGATCCAAGGACAGGGGGTCAGTATCTTGGCTCAAGGGTTCAAGTAGAGAGAGGGCAAATTCTCCCTTCCTTCACCTTTTTGATCTATTCACACTCTCGATGGATTGAATGAGATTCACCCACACTGGGGAGGGCAACCCATTTTACTCAGTCTACAGATTCAAATGCTCATCTCAAGCAGAAACACTCTCCCAGACACACTCAGAAATAATGTCTAGCCAAATATCTGGGCCCGTGGCCCAGTCAAGTTGACACATAATATTAACCATTGCAACAAGCATCTGGCATCATGTTTAATGCTGAAAATACAGAGATAAATAAGAAAAGGTCCCTCATCCCAGAAATCTTTCAGCTCTAACAAGAGATTCAGAAGAATTGCTTTTATTCAGTCTCAAATATAGATGCATAATTAGATTCTCCAGAGGTTTTAAAATTAAAATTTGGTGAGGACATACCCTAGAGAAAGCTGTACACATGAGCTCAACATTCTTGTTCTGGAATGTTCATAGGAGCATGGTTCAAGAAAGACCCAAAGTGGAAACAGCCTAAATGCGCCTCATCAGTAGACTGGATACATACATCGTATACTCATGCAATACTGTATTGTTATATGGATAGAGTACATGAAGTTATTACACGGATATATATTCATGGATTTCTCAGGTGGCACTAGTGGTAAAAGACCCGCTGCCAGTGCAGGAGACACAAGAGACTTGGGTTTGATCCCTGAGTTGGGAAGATCCCCTGGAGGAGGGCATGGCAACCCACTCTAGTATTCTTGCCTGGAAATCCCACGGACAGAGGAACCAGGTGGGCTACAGTCCATGGGGTTGCAAAGAATTAGACATGACTGAAATGACTTAGCATGCATATAGTATACTCATAGAATGCCGTACAGCTGTGAAAATAAATAAAGTCTTTCTCATGCAACTATGAGGCGGAATCTAGAGAACATAAAACTGAGCAAAAGAAGCAAGATAAAGGAACTTCCCTGGTGAGCCAGTGGTTAAGAATCTGCCTTAAAATGCAGGGGATGCAGGTTCGATCCCTGGTCAGGAAAATAAGATCCCACGTGTTGAGGGAGCAAGTAAGCCCTTGCGCGACAGCTACGAGCCCACGTGCCACAAGCAGAGAATTCACGCACCACGACAAAGACCCTGTGTGCGGCAACGAAGACCCAACACAGCCAGATAAAGAAAGAAATATTTTAAAAAGAAGCAAGATATAAAAGAAAACATACAGGGTGATTTCAGGAATGTAAAGCTCAATAATAGGCAACGTGGGACTATACTGTTGAGGGATGTGTCTGTAGATTACAAAGCTACAAAGGAAGGCAGGGAAAAACCTCAGAATCCTGGGAAGTGGGCACAGGTGGTTCTCAAACAGGCCTCATGCACGGAGGGCAAGGAAGGACTGAAGAGAGAGGCAGACCTTTCCAGATTAGCAGGTGGTGGGTTTCATGAGAAGGAAACTCACACCCGAGGCTTACCTTGGGTGCCACAAGATGGGTAGATCTCCACACGTGCTCCCCAGGATCTTAATGGTTGTTACAGAGGCCATGGTGGTATTCAGTCACATTTCCCATCCAGATGGTCTCAAGGCTTACTCTCTCAATTGACGCCTTACTCTCTCAAGGCTTTGTCCTTGGAACAGCTCCTAGTGTGGGAATGGGGGAGGGACACACATCGCAAGGACAGGGGACAGGATGGACAGCCTCTGATTGCCCAGGTCCTGCTCAGGGGTCAACTGGCAGTCATATTCCCTGATGACCTCCTCCGACAGGGAGGTAGGGATCATGATGGGGAAATGAACTTGGGGGTTCCTGGGGTGGTTGGAATCTTCTATTCTTGACCTTGTTGGTGGTGACATGGATATTTGCTTACTATTTATGTTACACAGTGTGTTCATGGCTTTTGCTCTTTTAAGAATATATTCCATTAAAAAAGGTAGAAGAAAATAAGAAAAGGAATTTTAGATAACCAACAAGGACCTAGCATAGGGAACTATACACTATATTTTGGGATAATGTATAAGGGAAATGAATCTGAACAAAAATAAATAGATATATATGTATGTATAAGTGAATCACTCAGACAGTAAAGAATCCACCTGCAATGCAGGAGACTTGGGTTCGATCCCTGGGAAGGGAAGATCCCTTGGAGGAGGGCATGGCTCCAGTATTCCAAAGTCTCCACTCCAGTATTCTTGCCTGGGGAATCCCCATGGACAGAGGGGCCTGGTGGGCTACAGTCCATGGGGTCACAAAGAGTTGGATACGACTGAGCGACTAAGCACAGCATAGCACAGCCTGAGTGAATCACTTTGCTGTACACCTGGAATTAACACAGCACTGTAAATCACCGGTAGGTCAATTAAAGAAAAAAAGAAATTCTGGTCACATTAAATGAAACAAAGTAGTAACAGGGGAAAGATCAGGGGAGGAAAATCTGGCAATATGCCAAGACATCTCCCCCTAGTTTTATTGAGAGGTAATTGATATACATCGCTGTATAAGTTTAAGGTATACAGTGTGATGGTTTGATTTACATGCCAAAACATTGCTCAAAAATTTGTATCCTTTGTTTATAATCAGTGATTTTGCTGTCACACTTTCTTCGTCAAGATTTAACACACACACACACACACACACACATGAACACACACATGTGCGCACACACATGTGTGTGCACACACACACACCCCACATAGAAATATGGGCTCCATACTGTGTCTAGGTGTGTAGTAATATCAACTTATTAAATTATGTGGAGAAAACTAGACACCACCTGGGCTATGGGAAAGGGCTCAATGAATTCCAAGGTACGGTGTCTGAAAACCTCTCAGAGATTGGTCTTGTAAGTTTAAACTTCCAAAGTGATGATAGATTCAGTTCAGTTCAGTTCAGTCGCACAGTGTCCGACTCTCCACGACCCCATGAATCACAGCACGCCAGGCCTCCCTGTCCATCACCAACTCCCGGAGTTCACTCAAACTCATGTCCACAGAGTCGGTGATGCCATCCAGCCATCTCATTCTCTGTCGTCCCCTTCTCCTCCCGCCCCCAACCTTTCCCAGCATCAGAGTCTTTTCCAGTGAGTCAACTCGTCACATGAGGTGGCCAAAGTATTGCAGCTTCAGCTTTAGCATCAGTCCTTCCAATGAACACCCAGGATTGATCTCCTTTAGAATGGACTGGTTGGATCTCCTTGCAGTACAAGGGACTCTCAAGAGTCTTCTCCAACACTACAGCTCAAAAGCATCAATTCTTCGGCGATCAGCTTTCTTCACAGTCCAACTCTCACATCCATACATGACCACAGGAAAAACCATAGCCTTGACTAGACGGACCCGTGTTGGCAAAGTAATGTCTCTGCTTTTCAATATACCATCAAGGTTGGTCATAACTTTCCTTCCAAGGAGTAAGCGTCTTTTAATTTCATGGCTGCAATCAGCATCTGCAGTGATTTTGGAGCCCCCAAAATAAAGTCTGACACTGTTTCCACTGTTTTTCCATCTATTTCCCATGAAGTGATGGGACCAGATGCCATGATCTTTGTTTTTTGAATGTTGAGCTTCAAGCCAACCTTTTCACTCTCCTCTTTCACTTTCATCAAGAGGCTTTTGAGTTCCTCTTCACTTTCTGCCACAAGGGTAGTGTCATCTGCATATCTGAGGTTATTGATATTTCTCCCAGCAATCTTGATTCCAGCTTGTGCTTCTTCCAGCCCAGCGTTCCTCATGATGTACTCTGCATATAAGTTAAATAAGCAAGGTGACAATATACAACCTTGACGCACTCCTTTTCCTATTTGGAACCAGTCTGTTGTTCCATGTACAGTTCTAACTGTTGCTTCCTGACCTGCATACAGGTTTCTCAAGAGGCAGGTCAGGTGGTCTGGGATTCCCATCTCTTTCAGAATGTTCCACAGTTTCTTGTGATCCACACAGTCAAAGGCTTTGGCATAGTCAATGAAGCAGAAATAGATGTTTTTCTGGAACTCTCTTGCTTTCTCCATGATCCAGCGGATGTTGGCAATTTGATCTCTGGTGCCTCTGCCTTTTCTAAAACCTGCTTGAACATCTGGGAGTTCACGGTTCACATATTGCTGAAGCCTGGCTTGGAGAATTTTGAGCATGACTTTACTAGCGTGTGAGATGAGTGCAATTGTGCGGTAGTTTGAGCATTCTTTGGCATTGCCTTTCTTTGGGATTGGAATGAAGACTGACCTTTTCCAGTCCTGTGGCCACTGCTGAATTTTCCAAATTTGATAGTAAACCCTTAATAGATATTTTAAAATAAATGATGAAGTGCATATCCAATTCTATCCAGAATGGAGAGGAAGGGCATTCTTATCTGGTGGAGGGCACTTAAAAAAAAATTATTTATTTGACCGCATCCTTTGGCAGGCTCAGTAGTTGTGGCATGTAGGCTTAGTTGCTCTGAGGCCTGGAGAACTGCGGCAGTTTTCCAATCAGGGATCCCACCCACATCCCTTGCATTGTGAGGTGGATTCTTTAACCACTGGACCACTAGGCAAGTTCTGAGGAGGGCACTTTAAAAGCAGCAGTGAGGGCAAACCAAAGCAAGTCAGAGTCATAACTGCATCTGGTGAGGGTTTAAATTTTGCACAAGATGATATTCATAAAATTACCACAAAGGTGGCCACCTGGCTGTTAGGTGGATGAAATGTGTGGGCGGAGAGCACACACAGACACACAGACACACACACACACACACACAATCATTTCCTGCTATCCCCCACATTTGCTAATAAGATGCCAAGTTGTTTTCATTTAAGTATCCTCCCGTGTCACAACCCACCCCGAAATGTGGTTTTATTATCCAAATCATTGCTATGTTGGTTGCCACGCTTTTTAATGCCTCCAATATTGTGCTCGGAGAAGGCAATGGCAAGCCACTCCAGTACTATTGCCTAGAAAATCCCATGGATGGAGGAGCCTGGTAGGCTGCAGTCCGTGGGGTCGCTAAGGGTCGGACACGACTAAGCGACTTCACTTTCACTTTTCACTTTCCACTTTCACACATTGAAGAAGGAAATGGCAACCCACTCCAGTGTTCTTGCCTGGAGAATCCCAGGGACGGGGGAGCCTGGTGGGCTTCCGTCTATGGGGTCACACAGAGTCGGACACGACTGAAGTGACTTAGCAGCAGCAGCAGCAGCAATATTGTGCTAAGAACTACAGATCTCTTCCAGCTGTCTGGTATAAAAAATACTGGCTTGCTGTACCTGCCTTAGAGATTAAATCTTTTTAATTGGCTAACACTGCGATCTCCTGTGTATGTGTAGGCAGTTAAGGGTGATATTAAAATGAGACGGTGTTTTGCTCTTTACATACGACATGCTGATGCAAGCAAATTGACCCCCAAAAAGACACAACCAGGACCTTCTCTCAGCAACTTTTCCAGCATCTTCTCCTAATGTCTTGATGTACTTTTCAAATTAGGCTCCTAAGTCCTTTCCAGTCTTGCCTCTTTTTTTTTTTTTTTTCCTCCAGGAATAGGAGCATCATGGGACTTCCCTGGTGGCTCAGCGGTAAAGAATCTGAGAACCCACCTGCCAATACAAGGTGCGTGGGTTTGATCCCTGGGTCGGGAAGATCTCCTGGAGAAAGAAATGGCAACCCACTCCAGTATTTTTGTCTGGGAAATCCCACGGACAGAGGAGCCAGGTGGGCTCCAGCCCCTGGGGGGTCGCAAAGAGTCAGATACAACTCAGTGACTTAACAACAAGGAGCACCATAATTTTGGGCAACCCAGTTGCAGAAAATGACACTGAATTTATTTCATGGACTTTTTTTTCCGTCTTCCCTGGTATCAGTATAAAAAAGCACATACACATAGATTAGTTTTATTTTTTTCAGTTCAAGAAAAAGATTCTCGTCTGTTGGCAAATAGCAAGGAAGAGACCTAACTGGACTAACTGAAATACAATACTTTTGCATTAGGAGATAATCTGTATTACGTTGGATCTTCCCTTTTCAACAAATCTGCCATGTGGCCCCTATTCCTATGAGCACATCTGCTTGGTAGATGTTACACTAACCTGTTGTCTCCCTGGAGGCTGAGCAGACACATTTTGCTGAAGCTGCTTCTAATGACAACATTTTTGCTCTCTGTTAAGTGGTGACAGTCCAGGCTTGCATTCTCTGGCTAACAGGGTTTACAGAAAATTCACCCGCAGCTGAACTGCAGAACTCTCCCGTGAGGACAGATCAGCGGTTTTGAGATTTTCTGAGTCAGTTTAAGGTAAACGCATCCCTGAGGTTTAGCACAACCTCCTTTGCTCATCATGGTGGGGGCAGGTGGGATGGAGGCTACTACCTTAGCACCAGATACACACACAGACACATGTTCACAAGTTTAGGTGTATTAGTACTGGGGGAAAAAACAGGGACTTCCCTCATGGCTCACTAAGAATCCACCTTGCAATGGAGGGGACACAGGTTCGATCCCTGGTTGGGGATCTATGACCCCATGAGGTGCAGGGCAACCAACCCTGCAAGCTGCAACTACTGAGCCTATGAGCCATGACTAGAGTCCACTTAGCACAGTGAAAAATCCGGTGTAATGCAATGAAGATTGCAGGTGCTGCGGCTAAGACCCAATGCAGCCAAATACGTGTTTTTTTAAAAGACACACATGACATTCCCTCACTATCGGTAAGAGGCAATTTCCAGCTGACCCACAAGAGCAGCCAGACTCTGGTCCCCAAATGTAGGTGATCAGCAGAACCGTTTGGGGGGGCATCTAAAGAACACAGACTCTGGGGCTAGTGAACATGAGATCTGGTTGGGCAAACGGCCCTCGCCCCTGCTTCTGGCAACAGGACACATTTCTTGGGGAAACCCATTTCCATGACTTTGTGCTAAGTCACTTCAGTCATGTCCACTCTTTGTGACCCTATGGATGGTAGCCCACCAGGCTCCTCTGTCCATGTGATTCTCCAGGCAAGAATACGGGAGCAGGTTGCCATTTCCTCCTCCACGGGATCTTCCCAACCCAGGGATCGAACCTGGGTCTCTTATGTCTCCTGCATTGGCAGGCAGGTTCTTTACCACTAGTGCCACCTTGGTGGAGTCAACACTGACATCTCTGCCACAGGAATGGACACATGACTCAAGCTTCACCTCTCAGAGCACTGCACCTTTCTGACTATTGATTGGTTAAAAGATGGGCATGTGACCCAAGCTAGACCAATCAGATAGCTCTCAGAGAGCTTTGCTGAAATCACCCGAAAAGAAATACACTCCTATCTTTATGGATCAATAGCATAAAGGCAAGGTGAGATAGGGCTGCTGGTGGCTATCATTTCATCACATGGGGAGCCCATGAATGAAGTCAAATGAGAAGATATGAGAGCCAGAAGATAGAGGAAAGAGAGAGATTCTTTTTAAAAAGTTTATTTATTTATGTATTTATTTTTGGCAGTGCTGGATTTTTGTTCCTGCATGTGGACTTCCTCTGAGATGTGGCTAGCGGGAGATACTCACTGCTGTGGCTTCTCTCGTTGTGGACCATACTGTGCAGGCTTCAGTAGCTGTGGCCCCTGGGCCCTAGAGCACAGGCTCAGGAGTTGTGGCACACGGGCTTATTTGCTTGATGGCACGTGGGATCTAGTTCCCAGACGAGGAATCAAACGGGGAAACACCTGCATTGGCAGGTGGATTCCTGTCCACTGCACCACCAGGGAAGTCTCAGGAAAGAGAGATTCCTGAAGGCAGCATCTGAGTCCTTGGATCTAGCCACTCCTAACCTTGGAGTTTTTAACTTTCTGAATAAATCTTCCCAATTCTTTTTTTTTTCCCCCTTTAGCTTAAGTTAGTTTCATTTGAGTTTCTGTTATTTTCAAAGTCATTCTGTTGAACACACATGTATTCTCATGATCGCTCTGTTTGAAAGCCACTGCATCAGTGATGATGATTTCTAAACTTTAGAATGAATGTGATTCAGGCTCAGACAGAAGGCTTTACAAAATGCCAATTTCTGGATATTTCCTAGAGATTCTGATTCAGAAGGATGGAGCCCAGAAATCTGCATTTGCTAAGCACTCTAGGTGACTCTCACATGTTTTAGGAAATCACAGAACTAGAATATCTTTATAGGCTACCGCTTCAGAATGTAGGAAGGTGACTACTTGATTGGGTGCTTACTATGAGCCATATCTCTGGACCAGGTTCTGAACTTAACCTCATTTAACCCCCAGAACAATCTAGTGAGGTCCCTTCAAATAGAAATCTCTCTCTCTCCCCTTAGGGGCGTGAAATAATTTTGAAGTAGAACAGTGACTCCAGTCTTTAAATAAAGACAGGTAGGTGCAAGAAATAAATGAACCCACTAAATTTTTATTGACTTTCCAGCTGCGGACAATTCCAAGGATACGTGTAATTAGGAGAACGTAATTGATTTCTTCCATGGAACTACTGGTCTTATACACATGAGCAAGAAAAGATAATGAATCTTTCAATAGACAGAATCATTAGCAGGTTTAGAGTCTAAGTAGCAAATACGGGAGCTGAAGCCATGAGAAACTATCATCATATCAGCCATGTTTTGAATCATCCTGTTTTGTGAAAACTTGGAACTGAAGAAGCTGGTCCTCGATAATGGTTTTTGTGCTTTTGGCACCTGGTTTTGAGTTTAAACTTGTAAGAATGATCACCTGAGACTGTGTTCTACAGAAGAAAACCCTGAGACGAGAATTTATGTGTAATTGATTTATGAAGGAAGTACTTCCCATAAAGGAAGGACTAGAAGCCAAGCAAAAGTGTGCTTGTAGACAAAGTTCCACAGAGGGTAACTCCAGCCTGATTCCACAGGGGACGCTGGAATGTAAGCTGTCCCTCAGAGTTTATTCTAACCCAAGTCAAGAGAGCTGGAATTTCATACTATGTATTCATAAGTGGGCTTCCCTGATAGCTCAGTTGGTAAAGAATCTGCCTGCAATGCAGAAGACCCTGATTTGATTCCTGGGTTGGGAAGATCTGCAGGAGAAGGGATATTCATAAGTCCCTGACCAAAGGGAGGTACCCTCTGAGTACTTCTGGTTTAGAACATCCAATCAAATCTGCTCCAGTAGCCTTTTTTTTTTCTTTCTCTAATGACTTCCTTGTGCATAGCAACAGAAGCAAAAGCTCACCAATGCGGGCGAGGGTCACAAGACGTGGTCAAAGGAAACCAAGGGAATCTGGGTAGAATTCCAACAGCACTTGGTCCAATAACACTGGTTCTATTGCTGACTTGATACATCGAGTCATTTGTGTCCATTTTATGAATTCACCAAGGGACAACTAGTGGATGACACACACTGGGTTTTTAACACGGCCCTGATTTAATTTAAGAATGGTGGCTGAATGGTAGAGAATCTGCCTACGATGCAGGAGATGCAGGAGACCCAGACTCAATCCCTTCATCAGGAAGATCCCCTGGAGGAGGAAATGGCAACCCACTCCAGTATTCTTGCCCGGAGAATCCCATAGATAGAGGAGCCTGGTGGGCTACAGTCTATGGGGTCACAAAGGCTGTGGACACACCCCCTCCAGCACCACCGCCACCATGATCTAACGTAAGGATTCAAGAAGGATACCTGAAATATCCTTCAGGTGGCTATCTTTAAAACATGCCCACCTTTTAATATTTTTGTGCCTCAAATGTGCATAAAATAAACATAGACTTTGTTTTTTTCATTAATGTTGTTTCACTCAATAAAGTATGAGTAGGCTAAGGTGAAGAATTCACATATTTTCCATGGGAATCAATACAGCCATATTTGATTAAACAAAACTTGCCGATTTATTAAATGACAAAAGTAAGGCATGCCACAAGAAATCAAGGAAGAAATGAAAAAATATGGAAAAATCTTCCTCTTAAGTAGCACTGCCTAGAGGTAACCAAATTTTAGTGGCCCATCCTATTTCTTTATTCTACTATTTATTTAGCCAGTCTTCTACTTATGGACATTTATGTTGTTTCCAATTTTTCACTAATACAATGTCACAATAAACTTTTTTGTCTATAGTCTTGTATACAAGGATACTAGTATCTTGTGCACAAAGATAGATTCCTTAAAGAAGAATTGCTGATTGAAAAGATACAAGCACCCCAGTGTTCACAGCTGCACTATTTACAACAGCCAAGACATGGAAGCTAAACGTCCATCTGCAGATGAATGGATAAAGAATACATATGTACACATACAGACACACACAATGGACTATCACCCTGAAGATGGGCTCCAAAGAATGAGTAGGATGTCCAGGGAAAAGGATATAATTCACTGGCTTTTCCTACCTTCATAACGTTGTACAACCGTCACAGTCCTCTCGTTTCAGAACAGTTTCATCACTTCAAAAAGAGAATCATTGTTAACCACTTTTGTGTGGTACTGAGCGAGCATCCCCTGCTTGTTGGATGTTTTGGGGGAGGAACAACATACATTTGGAGTAGAAAGAATGACCCTCGTTGAGATTAGGTTCTGATAATTTTTTTTCTTCTGTGTTATAGAGTTTCTAGAATTTCATGGGCTCCCTTGAGTATTCGGAGACTTGCCGAATGTGCTGTTCCTTTAGAAGAATCCCTACTGGCCTGAATAATTTAAAACCCTGGGTTGGGATCTTGGGTGAAGATACGTGGTTCACTCTTACATTTTCCTTTTACCCTTCTAGCTTCGTCTTCCATTTCATTCTAAACATGTAGCCCCATGAACTGTGTGTTCCTTGGCTCCATTTCTTTCTTCAATGTGTTACACTTTCCCTGGGACATCCTACTCATTCTTCAAAGCCCATCTTCAGGATCGCCTCCTCTGGGAAGTCTTCCTTGATATTTCTCCCTTTCTCCCATTTGTACCCAGAGGACATTGTTTAAACCTCTTCTTTCAGATGATATGCTATTGGAATGACTTAACTGTGTATCTGTCTTTCTCCATCTCGTTGTGAACTTTCTGATGGTAGAGACATTGCCCTCTTCGTCTCTGAGCTGCCCCCTAGCATAATACATGTTTACTGAACTGGATTTGAACCAGGAAACACATTAATATGAATTTCAATAACATTTTATTTTAAAAAGTTATCTCAGGGGAAAAAATGACTTATATTACCGGGGTAAAAAATATCTGCCTTTAGGGTTCTTCTGGATGAAGCAACCAAAATCTATTTAGATTAACTTAGGTGTAAGTGGGGCCTTTATTTATTTTTTTAGGTGCTTCATTTATATTTATTAATTTAGTCCTTCTTACCAATTCTTACCAATTCTCATTTTACAGATAAGGAAACCTCATCACAGGTGAGTTAGAGAGGTTTTCAAAGGTCACAGAACTAGTAAAACCAGGATCTAGCTCAAGGGTCTTGGCTGCACGCCCCCATGCCATGTCCCTCCAGCCGATCTGTGTGTGTGTGCGTGTGCGCGCAGGCTCAGTTATGTCTCTTTGCAACCCCATGGAATGTAGCCCACCAGGCTCCTCTGTTCATGGGATTTCCCAGGCAAGAATACTGGAGTGGGTTGGCATTTCCTTCTCCAGAGGTAAGTGGGCTTTTAAAGACAGATAAAAACCCCATAAGAGTCCAAGGAAGACTGGAAATTTAATTTTCAAAAGGAAAGGAGCTAATGATTATTGAGCACCTGTCGTATGCTAGAATGGTGGCAGACACCAAGCATGTAGCAATGAAAAAGACTGTCCCAATCTCTGTCCTCGCACTACTTTCAGTCTAGTTCCTAAGCATTAATATAATGGGCCTTTTCACCTTCATTCGCCCTCAGTCCACGTTTCTTAGTTCAAGTTCTTGAGGGGGACTCTAACTGACTTTAGGCAGGTTTATCATTGATTGGGTCCTTCTGATCAGTCATCTGGGGCCACCTCTGACCAGGTTGCAGAGGATGGGAAAGCAGAGACTCTTCTCTGAAGAGGGTCAAGGGCTGGTTAGGCACTCAAATGTGCCTCTTGTAAAAAAAAAAAAAAAAAAATCCCTTATTCTACATGATTTGCAAATACGTTGCTTATGATTCATTTTCTACCCTTTAAGGCATCTGATTCCAAAGATGACTCTTATAAAGAAAAAGCTATTTCACATTATGATGGGAACATCTTGGGCGGCTGGGGGAAGCCAGCACAATTACTGCTTTAATTTGAAAGTTCTGCCCGAGCAATTAGCTCTGTTGGTGAATTTTTGGAGTTGGGACCTTGGCGAGCACCAAATTCTGCTGACCTGTTTTCCAGAGGAAAAAACTGAGGCCCGAAGAAGGGAAATCATTTGGTTAGGATCAAGGATCTGTGAGCATAGAGGCGTTAGGAATGGAACTCAGAAGGTTGATGTTGTTGAGATGTTTGATGATCTTCTCTTTTCATCTACCCTCACCCATTCCTCCTCTTTTTCTTTCCCTCCAGATTTTTGTGTTTGTGTGTGTGTGGCTGCACCTCCCTGGCATTGAGATTTTAGTTCCCCAACTGAACCCATATCCCCTGCAGTGGAAGGGTGGAGTCAACCACTGGACCTCCAGGGAAGTCCCCATTAAACACATTTTGATTACTTTTCTTAAATAGGTTAAGTGCACAGATGGTTTAAAAAACAGCATGCAGAGGAATTCCCTGGTGGCCCAGTGGTTAAGAATCTGGCTTCCAATGCAGGGGATAGAAGTTTGATCCCATGTACTGTAACTAAGACCCAATACAGCTGAATAACTACATGCCAAAATAAAATAAAAGCTAAAACAGTACACAAAAGTATAAGGAGGAAAGTAAATTTTCCCTCCTCTTTAGTTCCTATCCTTCAGTTCAGTTCAGTCGCTCAGTCGTGTCCAACTCTTTGCGACCCCATGAATCACAGCTCGCCAGGACTCCCGGTCCATCACCAACTCCCAGAGTTCACTCAGACTCATGTCCATCGAGTCAGTGATGCCATCCAGCCATCTCATTCTCTGTCGTCCCCTTCTCCTCCCGCCCCCAATCCCTCCCAGCATCAGAGTCTTTTCCAATGAGTCAACTCTTCGCATGAGGTGGCCAAAGTATTGGAGCTTCAGCTTTATCATCAGTCCTTCCAATGAACACCCAGGACTGATCTCCTTTAGAATGGACTGGTTGGATCTCCTTGCAGTCCAAGGGACTCTCAAGAGTCTTCTCCAACACCACAGTTCAAAAGCATCAATTCTTCAGCGATCAGCTTTCTTCACAGTCCAACTCTCACATCCATACATGACCACTGGAAAAACCATAGCCTTGACTAGACAGACCTTGGTTGGCAAAGTAATATCTCTGCTTTTTAATATTCTATCTAGGTTGGTCATAACTTTCCTTCCAAGGAGTAAGCGTCTTTTAATTTCATGGCTGCAAACAGCATCCGCAGTGATTTTGAAGCCCCCCAAAATAAAGTCTGACACTGTTTCCACTGTTTCTTCATCTATTTCCCATGAGGTGATGGGACCAGATGCCATGATCTTAGTTTTCTGAATGTTGAGCTTCAAGACAACTTTTTCACTCTCCTCTTTCACTTTCATCAAGAGGCTTTTTAGTTCCTCTTCACTTTCTGCCATAAGGGTGGTGTCATCTGCATACATGAGGTTATTGATATTTCTCCTGGAAATCTTGATTCCAGCTTGTGCTTCTTCCAGCCCAGCATTCCTCATGATGTACTCTGCATATAAGTTAAATAAGCAGGGTGACAATATAGAGGTCTGCTGCTGCTGCTGCTAAGTCACTTCAGTCGTGTCCGACTCTGTGTGACCCCATAGATGGAAGCCCACCAGGCTCCCCCGTCCCTGGGATTCTCCAGGCAAGAACACTGGAGTGGGTTGCCATTTCCTTCTCCAATGTGTGAAAGTGAAAAGTGAAAGTGAAGTCGCTCAGTCGTGTCCGACCCTTAGCGACCCCACGGACTGCAGCCTACCAGGCTCCTCCATCCATGGGATTTTTTTAGGCAACAGTACTGGAGTGGCTTGCCATTGCCTTCTCCGAATATAGAGGTCTAGTGTAGCTTTTTTTTTACCCTGTCTTGAAAAGTTTTGTGTGTATAAATATATATATGTAATATATGTATTATATTTTATATATTTAATTTTATAAGATATATATTTAAATTTTTATAATATATATAAATATTTTAAAATATTTTATATATTTGAACATATTTTATATATAATATATATAAAATGTATATTAATTTACATATTTAACATCTGGGAGATCAGTAAGGCATAAATGTACAAGCAGAAGCAGGAAATCAGAGTCAGAAGAGATTAAGAGAAATAGAAATCCCTGTTGATCATGAGGTGGGGTGGAGGTGGGAGTTAATGCTGGATTTCCCATTATGTGGAGATGGCATTTAAATTACTTTACTCAAATTACAAAGGGCACGGTGACCCTGGTAAGCAATAGGATTTGGAAGAGGACCTCCACGGGGTAGCACTTAGGTTTCCCAGGCACTTTCCCTGTTTTTTTAGACCTTCCTATTTGATCTATGTCCTGAATAAGTGGCTAAGCTGGTTACAGCCTTTGAAGATACTATTGAGCATCAGAGTTGGTACAGCTGATACTGATGGAGGAGATTGATCTTTTGCCCTTGGTCAATATTTGGAGCCTAGGCAGTTCATCCGGAGAAGGCAATGGCAAGCCACTCCAGTACTATTGTCTAGAAAATCCCATGGATGGAGGAGCCTGGTAGGCTGCAGTCCGTGGGGTCGCTAAGGGTTGGACACGACTGAGCGACTTCACTTTCACTTTTCACTTTCACACATTGGAGAAGGAAATGGCAACCCACTCCAGTGTTCTTGCCTGGAGAATCCCAGGGACGGGGGAGCCTGGTGGGCTTCCATCTATGGGGTCACACAGAGTCGGACACGACTGAAGTGACTTAGCAGCAGCAGCAGGCAGTTCATCACCAACCCCTCCTGAGTCCACCTATGCATTCAATTAGTCCTCTGCCATGACCTTAGATTATGTATGTATGTGTTAGTTTTGCAATCGTGTTTGACTCTTTGTGACCCCATGGACTGTAGCCCACCAGGCTCCTCTGGGATTCTCCAGGCAAGAATACTGGAGTGGGTAGCTATTCCCTTCTCTAGGGGATCTTCCTGACCCAGGGACTGAACTCAGGTCTCCTGCATTACACGCAGATTCTTTATCGTCTGAGCCACCAAGGAAGCCCCTAGATTACTGTCTTTCTACTTTTCCCCTGAAATAAAGCAAATGACTGACTTCCAGCACTGATTCTCCTGGTCTTCTCTCCAAGGAGCAGGCAGAGCCATCCTTCAAAAATGTGAACCTTGATCAGGTCACACCTGCTTCAAGGCTGCCCTAGTGCCCTCAGGTTAAAATTCAACCTGCCCACCAAATCCTGTTAGATCTGGACCTTGGCTACCTCTCAGCCTTAACCTCCACCCCCTCCCTGTCTCCCTGCCTTTTTGCCTAGTTCTGTAATGAGTGACCCTTATATGGAACTCAGTGTTGGCATGACTGTCTGTATTAGTTTCCTCTTACTGTTGTAACACATTACCGCAAACTTAATGTTTTAAAACAAGAAAAATGTATTTTCTTACATTTCTGGAGGCCAGAAGTCCAAATGGAGTCTTCATGAGCGAAAATCAAGGTGTCAGCAAAACTGATTCCTTTTGGAAGCTCCAGGGGGAGAATCTATTCTTTGCCTTTTCCTCTCCGAGTGTCCTTTCTCAGCTTCCTGGACTCGTGGATCCTTCCTTCCTCTTCAAAGAATACTACTCCAGTGTTCCAGGCATCACATTTCGGTTCCCTTTCTGCAGTCAAGTTTTCCTCTGTCTCCCTTTTATAAGAACATTGCTGATTATACTGAAGGCCCATTTGGATAATCCAGGGTAATTGCTGCATCTCAAGATCCTTAATTACATCCACAAAGTCCCTTTTGCTAAGAACTGAGTTTCAGGGTTGGGTAGAACTCAGATAGGTAACATGGTCCTTGGCAAAAAGTAATCATTCAATAAAGAATTGTTAAGTGAATGAAAGGCAGTTGGATTCAAGATAAGGACATAGGGAGTTGGATATCCTTGAGGGCCATTATTCAGCCCACCACCATACCTTCTTGAATCCCAGGATACAGTAAATGTATTAAATCTTCTCCTCGTTCCACAGGATGCTATACTTTTCCAGCTATAGCATCTGTTAACATGCATATAATGATCTGTGAGGCAAGGACTAGTTATATACTCACCAATTCTCTTACCTCCTCTGACAGCATAGGGAGACTACATTTCCCAGCCTCCTTTGTGCTTAAGTTGGGACCATGGGATCGAGTTCAGCTAACAGAATACGGTGGGAATGATGTGTGCCCCATTCAGGCATGGCCATAAGTTGCCTCCCTCAATCCTTCTGCCCTTTCATCCACATGCATGGCTCCACATGGTATCCACATGGCTTAGGGTAAATGATTTCAGGATGGTGGAGCTACATGATGGGAGGAACTGGGATTCCTAAGTCATCATTTACGACAGATCTTGGGCTTGTGTTTTATAGCAGATGTCCTATCCTGACTAATAAATTTGCTCTCTTGTTTCTTTTCTTTACCAAAATATAGGCTGTATCTTATTTCCTCTTGTACCCCCTTGTCCCCAGCACAGTGCTTGGCACAAGGTGATCATTCAATAAAGGATTGTTAAGTGAATGAGAGCTGCCTCTCTTGGATCCAAGATGAGGACACAGAGGGTTAGGTGACACTAGGGGGAAGTGTAATTGTCACTGTGAGAAATGAGGTCTGAACTGAAGCCATGACAATGGGGATGAAAGGAGAGGAAGGACCTGATATTTGTTTAGGAGGAAGGACGGGCAGAATGTGATGATTAACAGGACCTGGACGTTGAAATAAAGGATGGCATCGGAGACCTTCCACTTTACCAGTATGGACACATGGCTGGACATTAATGCACTGAAATCGCAAATGTCCAAGTTCAGTTCAGTCTCTCAGTCGTGTCCAACTCTTTGCAACTCCATGGACTTCAGCATGCCAGGCCACCCTGTCCATCACCAACTCCTGGAGCTTGCTCAAACTCATGTCCATTGAGTCGGTGATGCCATGCAACCATCTCATCCTCTGTTGCCCCCTTCTCCTCCTGCCTTCAATCTTTCCCAGCATCAGGGTCTTTTCAACTGAGTCAGCTCTTTGCACCAGGTGACCAAAGTATTGGAGCTTCAGCTTCAGCATCAGTCCTTCCAATGAATATTCAGGACTGATCTCCTTTAGGATGGACTGGTTGGATCTCCTTGCAGTCCAAGGGGCCACCAAGAGTCTTCTCCAGCACCACAGTTCAAAAGCATCAACTCTTTGGCTCTGAATATGTAGGTGAAAACACAGCTCGATGTGATTGTTGCTTCTTTGTGCATATGTGTGTGTGTTAGTCACTCAGTCATGTCCGACTCTTTGTGATCCCATTGACTGTAGCCCACCAGGCTCCTCTGTCCATGGGATTCTCCACACAAGAATACTGGAGTGGATTGCCATTTCCTTCTCCAGGGGATCTTCCTGACCCAGGGAGTGAACCCGGGTCTCCTGCATTGCCGGCAGATTCTTTACCATCTGAGCTACAGGGAAGTTCCTTCTGTTGCTTCTTTGTGTATGTAAGTTTCTCCTTGAATATTGTCAGCTGGGTAAACTTGGTGATATGGAGATTTTGTTTGTTGGTTTTGGCTGTGCCACTTGGCATGTGAGACCTTAGGTCCCTGAGCAAGGAAGGAAATTGTGCCTGCTGCAGTGGAAGAATGCAGTTTTAACTGTTGGACCACCAGGAGATTCCTAGATATGGAGCTTTTTATTCTACTCTGGTTGGTAGTAATGGGATTTGAGATAAGTGGGGGTCTGAATGTTTGTATCCCTAACATATCCATAGGTAGAGATCAAAATGCTCAATGTGATGTAGTAGAATGTGGGGTCTGTGGGAAGTGCTTAGGGTCACAAGCCTGAAACCCTCACAATGGGAATGTAGTTCTTATAAATAAGACCCCACAGGAATCCCCTACCCCTTCTGCCATGGGAGGATACAATGAAAAGGTGCTAGCTATGAACAAGGAAGAGGACTCTCACCAGAATGTGACCATGCTCCTGCCTTGATCTTAGGCTCCCCAGCCTCCAGACTACGAGAAATAACTTTCTCTTGTCTAGAAACCATCCAGTCTACGGTATTTCATTATAGCAGCCCAAACAGGAGCCTTCCCTGGTGGCTCAGTGGGAAAGAATGCACCTGCCAATGCCAGAGACATAAGAGGCCCCGGTTCAATCCCTGGATTGGGCAGATTCCCTGGAGAAGGAAATGGCAACCCACTCCAGTATTCTTGCCTGGGAAATCCCATGGGCAGAGAAGCCTGGTGGGCTACAGTCCATGGGGTCACAAAGAGTCAGATGAGACTTAGCTGCTAAACAATAACAGCAAAGCCCAAAGAGACCAAAAGAGCTGATAAAATGGCCGCCATCATCACACATCCTTGTGTGAAGTTCCCTCTTCAATGTGACTTTTTACAGCTTTTCCCATCAAGACAAGAAGTTTATTTCTCTAATTCCTTGAATAGGGACTGGTTTTATGGCTTGCTTTGAGCTAACAGAATGTGGCAGAAGTGATGGTGTGATTTTTTCAACCTGGGTCTCAACTGGGCTTTCATGTTTTCTCTCAAATTCTAGGAAGCCTGCCCAGACACCATATGAAATACCCTGGGCTAGCCTGATGGTGTATAATGAACCTCATGGGGTAGAGTGGAGCTGACCCAGCTGAAGGCTGTCCCAGACCAACCAGCACCCCAGTGACTTGGCAGTTAATAGCAAATCCGTGAGTGAGCCCAGCCAAGACCAGAAGAGTCATCCATGAAGCCAACCTAAAAGTTTTCAATTCACAGAACTATCAGCTAAACAAACATTACTTGTTTTAAGCCACTGTTTTGGGATAATTTGTTACATGTTAAAAACCAATACAATCTCATTTACAGGCATTTATCTGAGCAGAGAGCTATGGACCTGGGGAGTATACAGTTGGGGCATTATCATCTAGTCTCAGTTGATTCCTAGGGATAAGCCTAGTTATTTTAATACAGCTAGCAGGAAAATTCATGACCCCCCAAACCTATTTTGGTTTCACAGTATAGTTGGAGGGACTTCAATTATTCAGATACTTGCTTCAACCTACCACTTTACTTGTAAATGGAAGCTACTGTGATGTTTTAAAATTAGTCCCAGACTCTGGGATTTCATCTATAGTAAAATAACCAAAAATTGGGAAGGGTAGGTTTGCCAATCTTTCTCTGGTAGGAAATATTTTTAAAAATAACACACACATACACACTAAATGGGCTTCCCTTGTGGCTCAGACAGTAAAGAATCCGTTTGCAATGCAGGAGACCCAGATTTGATCCCTGGGTTGGGAAGATCCTTTGGAGAAGGGGATCTCAAGCCACTCCAGTATTCTTGCCTGAAGAATTCCATGGACAGAGGAGCCTGGTGGCCTACAGTACATGGAGTGGCAAAGAGTTAGATACAACTGATTGACTAACAATTTCACTTTCACACACTAAATGGAAACTAATGTGGAGTAAGTCCAACATACTTTAGAAAGTAAATTGTAATACAAAAGTAATATATAACAATTAAAATATGTGTTTTTTTTAAACATTTATTTCATCAGTCTTACTTTTTCTCAGTTTTCTAAGTGGTCCAGTAAAAACCTCAACACATATTGGTATTATTCTTCAGACTAGCTTTTGAGAACTACTCCCCGTCCCCCTGTTTTCTGGTTGCATTGCTAGGCATGCAGGATCTTAGTTCCCTGATCAGGGATTGAACCCATCTCTGTAGTGGAAGGGTAGCATCTTAACTACTGGATCACCAGGGAAGCCCTGAGAACTACGTTTAAAGAGCACCTACCAAAATTTTTCCTGCTACATTTCTGAGAATGCTTAGATATATTTAACTTAAATTAACATTCTCAAAGGTCACCACCTCTGGGAAGTCCTTCTTTTCTGTGTTGGTGGAGCTAAACATCCTCTTCTAAGTTTCTGTAAATGAGAAATGACCTCTGAGAAATGGAGCATTTCCTGCCACATCAGTAACCAAAGGATGTCACAGTCATCAAGAATTGCAGCCACCATGGATGGTGAGTGGGTAAGCCCTGAAGGAACTCAGGAAGGAAAGAATACCTGCCATCTAGCAGCCATCAGATGGCAGCCACTCCCTACAGTGAGCCCTGAGGAACTCAGGATGTGGAAACACAGGAAACTGGCCTATCAAAGGAATGATTTCAGTGAGCCAGACTCTTGCATCTTCCCATACATAGAAAAGCACTAAATTCCTTAACTGGGGATACCTGGTTTCAATTTACAACAATCTTTTAAGATTTAGACTACCTGCCTTTTTGCAAAACTTTACTATATAATCTACACCTACCAGCCCCCCACCCCCTACCCACCCCCCAGGGTTACTTAAGATGTTGCCTCCTGGGCTTGAAGTCCTAAATTCCTATCAGATAAAACATAATTCTCAACTTTGAGGTTGTGAATATTTTTTAAGTCAACACCTCTGTTTCTGCTGGAGTTGCATTGCCTATACACAGGGCTGGTTATATAATCGGTGGGACCCTGTGTTCAAAAATCACTTGGAATTTCAAGAAGGCAACTGTGGAGCATTAAACCAAGCACGGAGCCTTCCCCAAGCATGGAGCCTTGATGCAGGGCTGCACAGACTGCATGCCCAGGAGGCCTGCCCTGCCTCTGTATTCTATCTTGGTCTGCAGATGTTGAGATCCTGGAAAGCCCGACTCTTGTCTCAGCCACCTGTCTCCTCACTTCCGGGTGTAGTGCCCGACACACTGCGGACTTTCAGATTTACTGTATTAAATGATGGTTTCACTGCTAAGCGTGAAACTGAATAAAGGGAACCTCTTTTAAAACGGAGTCTGGAGGCCAGAAGGGGAAACTCCCAGGCACTACCACTTCATTAAACCACAGGTCCCAACAGGAAGAGACATACCTTGCATTTCCGGAGGAACGTCTCTCTCTCTTCCCTACCACCTCAGCCTGGGGAAGATTTTCCCCCGCCCAGCAACAGGCCCAGCCAATGAGAACTGTCCAAACTCAGCCAATAGGAAGCCAGCACTACCGGGGACTCTGAATTCTCCGTGGGGCCTTTTGCTGCATGGAATGTGGTGCTACTGGTAAAGAACCCACCTGTCAATGCAGGAGACATAAGATACGCGGGTCGATCCCTGGGTGGGGAAGATCCCCTGAAGGAGAAAACAGCAACCTGCTCTAGTATTCTTGCCTGGAGACTCCCATGGACAGAGGGACATGGCAGGTTACTTTGTCTGCTGGACTTACATAGAACGTTTGCTTATCCCACATTGCAATTCTCTGATATTCACAAATTAACCCATTTTGCTGGTAAAATAAGTGGCAGTGTTATTTTCAAGGTCAACATCAGGTTCCAGTCACTATGCTTTTATCACTCTACACAAAGTATGGAGTGTCTGTTACAGGTCTGAGGAGAGGCACCGTTCTTATTCCCCCATTTATAGGTGAGGAAACTGAGGCTTAGAAAGCCTAAGTGATTTGAGATAATCAGCCTCATTTGAGAAACTGCTGGGATTTAAGCATAAGCAAGATTCAGTGTTTTTTTTTTTTTTTCTTGCCCCCAGGGGTTGTTTTGTAAACAGTTTTTGGTTGTCATAAGGGGAGGTGGGCTTCCCTGGTGGCTCAGATGATAAAGCATCTGCCTGCAATGCAGGCAACCTAGGTTCAATCCTTGTGTCGGGAAGATCTGCTGGTGAAGGGAATGGCAAGCCACTCCAGTATTCTTGCTTGGAGAATTCCATGGACAGAGGAGCTTGGCTGGCTATATAGTCCATGGGGTCCTGAAGAGTTGTGCACAATTGAGGGACTAACACTTTCATTTCTCATCTGGGAGGTACTTTTGACATCCGGTGGGTAGAATCCAGGGATGCTGCTAAACATCCTGCTGCTGCTGCTGCTGCTAAGTCGCTTCAGTCGTGTCTGACTCTGTGCGACCCCATAGATGGCAGCCAACAGGCTCCGCCGTCCCTGGGATTTTCCAGGCAAGAACACTGGAGTGGGTTGCCATTTCCTTCTCCAATGCATGAAAGTGAACAGTGAAAGTGAAGTCGCTCAGTCGTGTCCAACTTGTTGCGACCCCATGGACTGCAGCCTACCAGGCTCCTCTGTCCATGGGATTTTCCAGGCAAGAGTACTGGAGTGGGTTGCCATCGTCTTCTCCAGCTAAACATCCTACAGAGAGTTAATTAACCATTCCAGTCATCACTGCTGAAGCTGAGAAACTCTGTCCTGATACCAAAGGCCAAGTTTCCTCAATTCTGGTTTCCAGTACCAGCCACGTCATATTCTTTTCTTTATTTGTATTTTATTAATAAAAATTTTATTATATTTATTACTTTTCTTAAATTGACTTTAAATCGATATACTTGAAAGGACTACACCTTAAACATTGAAGCCATATGTTTGATGTGACATCACTTTTTTCCTGATATACATTGAAATAAATATGTCAATGAAAAGATGTTGCCTGCGTATCAGTAAACAAAGGATGTTGCCACCATCAAGTCACTATAGCTGCCCACTGCCAAGCTTTTAGCCATGGCATTGACCTGCAAGGGTTCACCCAGAGGGAATTCAGGATTCAGAAAAGCAGGATACTGGCCCCAGACAGCTGAGGTGCACATCAAATGAATGATTTCAGTGAGTCCAGACTGTTGCCAAAACCTTGGCTCCCTGTCCACTGATGCCAAATAGAAATATGGAGACAGAGTTTGGAGGAAATAGAAAAGAGTAGCTTTATAACCGTTGCCAGACAAAAGGGAAACAGCGGGCTAGTGCCTCAAGAACTGTGATCCCTCTTTCTCGGGAATAGGGAGAGGTTTTATATCCTCTTGAAGGTCTTGCATTTTTTTTTTTTTTCTTGCAAAGTTTCAAAATGGCTATAGCTGGCATTAGACATCTCACAGCCGGGTCTTGTGTCCCTGAAGTTATCGGCCCATGACCTGCATGTAAAGGAAAAGCATGACAGCTGCAGAGCATCATCTATATGGAGAAAGAGAGTAATTAGCTTTGTGAAGGACAAATCCAGCTACAAGTGTGTGTTTGTAGTAACAGTAAAAGAATAACCAAGATTGTTTAACTCTTGCAGGCTGGTTTCACTAGTATGTACTAAAGGCTGTTCACCCAGTTCTGTTTTTGCTGCAACAAATGCCTCTCTGTTATTTAGTCCCTCCGTATCAATGGAGGAAAGGAAACAGGTATAATTTCTGTCTGGCTAAAGACTAAAACTTCAGTTTTGCTTCATTTGACAAATATCAGCTGCCTGGCCCAAGGGCCCATTTATCTCCTACATCAAGAGTCTTGTATTTTCCCAGACACAGAAAGGCACTAAATTCATTAACTTGAGATATCTGATTTTCTTTAATTAACAGTAATTTTTTTATGTTCCGATTGTTGCAGAAACCGATAATTGAGAAACCAAGCACCACACTTGGAGAGTTGGAGAACCCAGGTTTATTACTCCGGCAGGCCCAGAGGAGTTAACACTACAAGCTCTGAGCCCTGAACAAAGGGATTACAGAGTTTTTATAGACAGACTGTAGTGGGCAGCACTAGCTGCTAATAGGCTGGTTTAAACTAAGGGGTTTCATGCGTGCGCGGGAATAGCAGTCAAGACGGGTAGGGGGATGCCCGACCTTTACACAGACAGGCATGGTTAAGCAGGATTGCAGGGGCTGGGCAGTTGCAAAGAGCAGGACAAGGGTGAGTGAGATAAACTCCAGTTCCTAGTATCGTTAAGTTCCCACTTTCTGAGACTAGGTGACCTACGTGATCCAGACTTTGCAAGCAGCAAGCTGAGTTACA